>NC_141537.1:102499141-102653029 GCF_021556685.1 Rattus norvegicus | reverse complement strand
GGCTATCAGTATATGAATTGAAAGCTTGATTTTTTAACATTTAAAAACAGTGGCTACAGTATGTAATTTTGTTTACAGAAAATACAAAAGCATGCAAAGAGTAAAATTATCAAATTGCCTGAAAAATTTGTATATGTAATAGGCCAAATATTAGTATTTTGTAATAACCAATTAACTGTTGTTTGGAATAAGGTATGTTTCACCAGGTTTCTTTTTAAAATACTTCCATGACTCTAGTCTACAATTCTGTATTAACACAGCTGAAGCTTTATCTCCAATGTGTATAACAAAGACCTAAGTCCTCTAGTAGGGTGAGGTACTTAGCTAATTAACATATCCTTAGAAGCTTAACATTAGCTTCAAACATTCTTTTCTGGAGTAGTGCAACAGCTACTCCCCAAATATTAAAGCTCATTTTGAGAGCAAAGGTTTGTAGTAAACATTTCCATATACATTGAAAGATTTAAGGTTCTAACTTCTTACATCGAAGAAGCAACAAAATTACATAATATAAGGCTATTAGCCATTCTTAATGATATCACTCTATGGGCTCTCTAAAATTATAAGCATGCTCACGAAATGAAAACTCAAAATCAATCCTCTAAATCTATCTTGAAATGGCAGTTGGAGTAAGTAAATTGGCTGTAATGTTCTCACAAGTTCCAAAACCTCATCAACCCTTCGTAAATCTTGTAACAATCTCTACCTGTTTGATTTTTTTCTTAATTAAAAATAAGTTTGAGTTTGTCAATGTAACACTGGCAATCCTTAATCACAATCTTTAAGTTCTCTTTGTAACACCAGAGCACAACCACAAGGTCACCTGAGTTCTGAGTACCTGACTAGGCAGCTGTCCTTGGGGCAGTGGAATTAGCATTAAAATACAGATAGCTTCAGGGCAAACCACAATTTTGGAAAGCAGAACTCAACTTCTAACAAAATAGCTTCTAAAATCTCTAAGACACCGAGTCTATCCTTTATGCTACTAAGTTTGACTATCAATTCCTACATATGAACGCACAATGGTGTAGTCTCCAGTACCTCAACAAGGAGACATTGTCCTAAATTCTTTTAGAAGCCTGGTTTCTAGGATAAGAATTCCATAAAAATATTATCTCAATTTAGATCTGTTTCCCTAGGTTGGCTCATGCCACATGTTGTCTAGAAATGACTCCATCAAAATTACCAGCTTTATATCAACTTTCTGTTACCAATATTATACCTTTTTAACCATATCCAACAACTTGAAAGCCAATAGTCCATAACCAAGGCAAGTAGAGCATATTTACACATTTAAAACCAATCAGAAAGAAATTGAAGTGGCTACACATATCTTTAATATTTAGACCAAACACCATTTTTACCTTTTTAGCTATGATTTTAAGAGAAGCACCTTGTCACCTGTTGAGTCAAATAATAAGTCAGGGATTTCTCTAAGAGAAACAGCTATCAACTCTTGTATGGAAGAAGCTGAGAAGCTGTTGGCACCTTTACCATCAGATCGTGTAGACGCTTAGCCTCTGGGCAGCTTCTCCAGCTAATCTAGACACCTGGCTCCAGGTACAGGGCTCCAAAGACCTGATTGAAACTGTTTTTTATTCATTTGTTCCTTTTTGAAACGAGTTAAAACCAGGTCAAGACGTGAACGACTGGCAGATAAAGTTTTTACCATTTTTTCTTTTGAACATGAAACATAAAACTTTTAGACAACGAGAAACAAAAACCACAGACATACACTGACAGACATGGGGACATCCTGGTGCACCAGAGACAAACAATAGACAAATAGGGAAAAAACCAGATGGTGTTCACCGCGACTATCCACTCGAGTGGAGTTGATATGGGCGATGGATTGTCTCAATTCCTGGACTAGTCCACCAATGTGTTGAAACCCAATTCCTGTAACATACTGAGATATATTATCTGAGCAGCACGACTGACATTCGCCAATGGTATGGAAGTGAAACACAGTCCTGAGTATTTTCACTCACAACGCAATTACATTAACTCCATCAGGCTGTGCACGGGCACTGAGATGTCCTTTTGTTTGATTTTCCTGAATAAATTTTCAGGCGGTCTGCCTCTATCAAGTCTAATCAGTATGACTCTGCAAAGCTTATAGAGCCTGATCACACCTTTTACCAGCACAAAGACAAAATTTTTCTCCCAAAATACTGTGTTCCTTTTATCTCCTTTTCTTTTCGTTTTTTTCTTTAGAGACCTTTTCTCCCTCCGACATACTTTCTTGTTGCTCTGTAAGGACCCTCTGACCTGTCCTAACGGCTGTAACGGCTTCCCACACAAAGAAAAAATTAAACAAAATTACCAGCCTTGTCCACAAAGGATCCATAACTTTCGGTTTCTTCACAGTTGCTCTCCACCTAGGCCCATATCTTTCTTCTTCATAGCGAGCTGCCTCATCTTCTAAATCCTCTTCCTCAGAGGGGCTAAGCTCGTCTGTTTCTGAAGTATCAAGCCCCAAAGCCTCTAACTCCTTTACCGGATAAAGGCTTTTCCTTTTCGGGGCTTTCTCCTCTTTCCCTGTTTCTCTCCTGGGGCGTCCTTTCCCCTATCTCTCGCTTCCTCGGATCTAAAGTCCTTGGAAGGGCCTTTTTTCTTATGTGCACCTTTTCTCTTTGAGCTCTTTAATCTTTCATCCCACTCTGTTTCTGAGATGCTGTATCAAGACCAAACATGCCTCTCAGAGCTTACCTCTCGACCTGCAGTTCTGGACCCTCTCCGCGAACAGAGGCTCTCCTCGGCGCCAGCGATGGTGAGGCTTTTGTTCCGGGTTTCGGCACCAAATGTCGCACGCCCAATGTCTCGCCAGCAAGAACGACGCGCGGACACCAGGATCCTTCTGCAGCAAAGCGTTTATTACATCTTGAAGAGGAGAGAGCGAGCCCCAGAATGGCGCTGCTTATATACACACTAATGTGGCGTGTCCATGCCTGATTGGTTGCTTACCCATGATCTCATAGGCACGCCCCGGAGTGGGCAAAGACCTGGCACGAAGGCACTCTTGCACATGCGCACACAGTTAACTTCCTGAAAGGAAGTCGGCTGGTGCGGCGAAGGCTGGTGCCATCTTGTAATGGCGGAGGCTATCCTGGCCTTCCACGTGGGGCGCAGTGGAAGCCAGCGCCATCTAGCGGTGGCGAATTTTATTGTGGCCCTCTACATAGTAAGAGCACCAGTGGAAGGGGAAGCCCTGGGTCCTGCTAAGACTGAACCCCAGTGAACTAGATTGTTGGGGGGAGGGCGGCAAGGGGGGGAGGATGGAGAGGGGAGCACACATAACGAAGAGGAGGGGGATGGGGGATGTTTGCCCGGAAACCAGGAAAGGGAATAACACTCGAAATGTATATAAGAAATACTCAAGTTAATACAAAAAAAAAAACAAACTATAATCAGCAAAAAATGCAAATAGACCTATAATTATTGCCATTTCCCAAACTCAAAGTCCAGTGGATCAAAGACCTCAAAATAAAATCAAATACACTGAACCCAATTGGAGAATAGCTTTCACCATATTTCTATAGGAGTTGACTTTCTGAAAAGAACACTGATAAAGCAAACACTACAATCAAAGAATAAATGGAACTCTAAGAAACAGAAATGCTTGGGTTAGCCTCATCGATTTTGGGGAATTTCCATTATCATATGTCCTAGCTTGTTCCAGATATGCTCCCAAATTTATACCACCAGGTTAGTTGATATCCCTAAAATAGGAGAAAGGGAGGAGGGACTGGATGGGGCAGAGCGGAAAGGTTAGAGGGAGAGACTAGGAAGAGAAAAGGATGAGGCTGCAATAAAGATGTAAAGTAAATAAATAATTTAAACAATGATAAAAATCTCTGTAAAAAAAGAACATCAGTCAAAGAAAGAAGCAGACTACAAATTAGGAAGTGATTTTCATCCACTTGACATCCATTAGAGGACTAATATTCAAACTGTAAAGAACACAAGAAACTCAATATCAAAAAATGAAATAATCCAATTAAAATAGTCACAGACTAAACAGAGAATTCTCAATATACAAAATGCAAGTAGCTGAGAAATATTTGAAACATTCAACATCCTTAGCAATCATAGAAATTCAATTCAAAACCACTTTGAGATCCTATTTCACACCTGTCAGAATGGATAAGAAGAATAACAAATTCTAAACTAAATTATACCAGCTCATGATGTCCAGGTTATGGAGGAAAGGCCACACTGTTCCATGGTGGGTAAGACTGAAAACTTGCCTTTATGGAAATTGATATGTCAGCTCCTCATGAAGTTGGGAGTTAATCTATCTGAAGATTCAGCTATACAACTCTTGCACATATACTCAAAGTATGCTCCATCCATTGCTCAATAATGCTTACTGTGGCTTTATTTCTAATAATCAGACACTGGAAACTGCCTAGATGTCGTCAATTGAAGATGATAAAGAAAAGGTGGTGCATCTACACAGTGGGTAGTACTCACTAATTAAAAATATGACATCATGAAATTTGCTGGCAAATAGATGGAACTAGAAAAAATATCATCCTGAGTAAGGGTATGTGAACTCAGAAAGATAAATTGGGTGTATATTCACATATAAGATATTAGGCATTAAGTTAATGATAACTGAGCTACCATCCTTAGATCCAGAATGTTTAGGTAATAGAGTCATTAAAGAGGCACACACAGTCTCCCTAAGATGAGGGGGGGGGGTAGAATGAATTTTGTATGAGAACTGTGAGTGATGCAAATGCGAGTGAAGGGATGAGAAGGGGAAGATGAGGTGGAATGAGAGAATTCGAGAGAGAGGGATGGAATATGTGGGCCTTAGGGAGTTGGTATGGAACCCACTGCAGGGGAAATGCAAGGAACCTATGAAGGTGATTCTAATGAGGACCCTTGAAAGGGGGATTGGAGTCTCATCTGGCTATATCTTGTTGCCAGTGAAGGCAACAAGGCTTCTGGTTATGTGACTGAGTTGCACTCAATTGATTTGTTGGCCAAAGAGGTCCTGTGAAGATCCCGAACACCCCAATCTGATGATAGGACTGAGGATTGTATTTCGCAAACTGACAGCAGGCCCCATTGCTGAGCACAGCAACCACACAATTCATTGAACTTGGAGAAGTCAAGCTGTATTTAACATGGAGCTTTCACCCCTATGTTCCAGGACCTTTGGTACAGGAAGGGATATGGAGGGTACCAAAAAAATATGCACACCAACTCAGTCATAAAACCTTTGACCTACAATCTGTCCTGCCAGCAAAATACACTAGTAAAATGGTGATACAGAATTTGTGGGAGTAGCCAACCAATCCCTCCTGTGACTTAAGGCCTACTTCACTAGAGGGGAGCCATATCTGACACTGCTAAAGTAACCCAGAACCAGAAAGTACATACTCCAGAGAACTTGGGTAAAACAAACACTAGAAAAGTATCAATAAAATGGCTGCTAATTATATTCTGCTATATTCATTGATCAGTATCTTATCCACCCATCATTGGAGAGATATCCTCTGGTACCAGATGAGAACACATATAAAGAAATACAACCAGACATTATGACGTGAAACAGTCTAAATGAAAGGTCTTCATCAAATCCTTTCCTCCAGAGATCAGGGATTCTGGAGGGCTTTGTAATAGCCAGAGTGGTGGAAGATACTAGGAGAACACTGATTGTGAATCAACTAAACGATGTTCAGATGAGATCACACAGTTTTAAGCTTAGTATTTTTATGGGATTCTTGGCTATGAGAATGTGTAGGTCTCTGAATTTTGTTCCTGCTCTTTGGACCCTTATCCTCCTGTTGAATTGTTGCGTCCATTTTAGATATGATAGTTTCTGCTTCATCTGATTACATTTTATTTTGTCAAGTTTGGATGTTATCTGTTAGAATCTTGCTGTTTTCTGATGAGAGACAGAAAGAGAGTAGACCTGGATAGGAGGACATATGGGGAAGGAATGCATGGAGTAGAGGGAAGGATATCTATAATCAGTATGTCCAGTATGAAAAAATATTCTATATTCAATAAATTGGAAAAGTCTAAAACTAAATATAAAAAAAATAGCTATTCATAATTTAAATAGGCTCTTTGATCTTTTTGAACCTCTCCTAAATGATTTAACTTCATAACACTTACAAGATAAATCCTGCTCATTTCACATATGAACAGAAGACACACAGAAAACAGCATAGCCCTAGACCTAACACAGTGCCTTCTTCATCTCTGATATCACCTAGGACCATCAGCATTAGCTCTGTGGCTATGCAGAAATAACCTCATTATGAGAGCTCAAACACTGCAGACAAAAGAGAACTGAGCTATCTTTTATACTTGAAGAAAAGGTCGTCCACAGGGAGTCATGAGCAAATTGTTTAGTGGGCAAATTGATATGGCAACAACCAGTGGGAGGGTGGCCAACATATTAGGTGAGCAATTGGTATAAACTATTTTCTATCTTTGATAGGCAGATGATGGTGGTGGGAAGGAAACATGGTAATACAATGACACCCATATATAGAATGTCAGCAACATCTCAGGCCATGAGCTCCCTGAGAATATAACATCTTTATAAGTCTCTGAATATTCTCATAGCATGAAGTTCATCAATTATTCTTGAACAACCATTAACTTAGCTGTTCATTAATTCTCAAGCCTAACACCCTACGTAAATAGGAATGACATTGCAGGGATCTCTGCTCAGGATATCTTTTGTTTTCCTCTCCCCCACAGCCCCCCAGCTCAGGATATCTTAAAGTCTAAACTGAAAGGCTATTAGGCTCGCTCGCTCGCTTGCTCTATTTATCTATCTATCTATCTATCTATCTATCTATCTATCTATCTATCTATCTATCTTTTATCTATCTAATCTATCTTGATATCTAGCAATATCTACATACATATCTATTAATATATTTTAATATTCTTATAATTATTATTAATTTTTTTGCATCATGGCTTCTTTATCCTGATAGCTGGTATTGGAGCCTCTTCTAAAATCAAGTACTATTTATGTCATGAGTCTTTTTGATTAATCTTTCATTTGGTTTAAATGTATATTTTAAGGGGTCCTGTGAATAGGTCATATTCAATTCAATAACCCGGTACAATTTCTGGCATTCTAGCTGCCAAATCCTTTTGGAGAAAGATCCAAAGTGCAGCTTGACTACATGTACTGGGAACAATGTGTTGACTACAGGGTCAGGTATATTTGTGTAAGCAGAGTTCTTTGTACATAACATTAGAATAAGTTACCAAATGCTAACTGCTAAATGCTAAGTGCATATGTGGGACTGGATATTGTTCAGAACATACATTTATTATTTTTATTTGATATTGTCATTCATATACATATGGAATTTTGAATACTTCACTGTCATTGGTTTCATTTTTCCTCTCCTATTTCCAGGCAAAAGATTCTTCTTTAAAGCTTCTTGTGAATTTGCTGTTCTTTTGTTTTCTGAGTTTAATTGTGGATATTTTATGACTGCAACTTCTTTTCTGGATTATGGGTTACACTGCTCAAGAAAATCACATCTGTCCTTTCCAACATTCATTACTTACTCATTGACTTTCAGTGAAGAATAAGGCCACATGAGCCCCTCCTCTTGCCTGAGAAAAGCATGAGAAAATTGTGATGGGTCAAATCTGGTGCAAATAACCACAGCGACAGTTTGGTCATGAGTGCAATGGCTAAGTCAGTCCCAAAAGCCACTGTTGCACAGTACTCCTTCACAATGTCCAATCCTTATGTTCATTTTGTTTCTTCTTTCATGAATGTTCCTGAGCTGTCCCTAAGCTGTAGGATGTGAGACATCCCATTAGGAATGAGAATTCTACAGTCACTTATTCTCAATACTTTAACCAGTTGTAAGACTCTACTTTAACCCCTATTTATTGCCAAAACAGCCTTCTAGAGTGAATCCTAGGAATAGCACCAATCTACACGGTTAAATATAAGTGCCCGGGACCAGCCCGGACATTAGTCTTCTTTCTCCTGTTGGTTCTTCTTGAGGCAGCTGAGGGGGAATAGCGTCGGTGGAGGGTAAGGCTTTGTCTTACGAGATATTTAGGGTTGCTGTATAATAATAAGTTTATTTATCTAAGTCTAAGTTACTATGTTACTGTAACTGATTTACCTATCTATGTCTAAGTCACTATGCTCTGCTACTGTAACTGACCTGCCTTCTCTGTTCCTCTGAAGCCAGAGACTGCAGTCTCTGGCTTTTAGCACTTTATTCTAAAACAGCAGGAGATAAAGTAGAGGATTAATTGCTAGAGCCTTTTCCCTTTTGTCCCTATGCCTCTTGCTTTTCAGGCTAGGGGAAGTTTGAAGCAATAAACTTCTATTGAACAAAGAGAAGTGAATAGCACTTGCAGAAGGAAAGACTTTACATAGCCAAATATGCATAAACATATATAATTTCACACACAGATTCATAAACGTGCATTTATACATTTCCATTCAAAATCAGTTGTTACATACATTCTCACAATTACATACTTACACACACATTCATACTTACATATGGATATAGAGCAAAAGAGCAAGCACCGGTGCAGAAAGAATTCACTCATTTTGGATGAAAGATGAGCTCAATCTTTATTGCATAGAGAAAGAAATTACTTATCCCCTTTAAATGCTAAGTGAATTCAATCAAATTTTGTAAGAGAAAAAGTCTTGTTCCTTTTTATAAGACTAACCCTGCACTGCTTTTGAGAAATTACCCGTTCTGTCCCATGGTAAGGAAAAACCTGCCTGCTTCTTCTGCTCTCTCCAGATTCTTCTTTTTTCCTCTTTTCCTCTGCATTCTGCATATTGCTCTCTCATGTTACCAATAATCTCTAAGTTATTCCTCTCTGCATTTCTTCTCAGCCCAGAACTTTTTAGCTCAGTTCTACTTAGCTCAGTTCTCCTTAGATCAAACCTGACTCTTTAACTCAGTCCCTCTCCAGCTCAGTCCTTCTGTGTATCTTCTCTTTGTCCTCTGCACTTAAACAACTTTCAGAATACATAATCACATGTTACAAAGTTCATCACAAGTTCATATGAAAGATTAAATCAGAAATTGAAATAGAAGTTTACAACAGAGAATGTTTACATGCATCTCCATCAGGAATAATTATCTGGCTAACCATCCATCACCTGTCTCAGCTCCACAGGTTCACTGAAAGTTTAAAACCATAACTAAGTTAGAAGTGAAGTTTTTCATAGATAAACCCAGTCAATATTTTATCCTCTGTCCTAGCACCTATAATAAATCATTAGATCCCTCTTTATGACCTTTGGTTAATTGTTTTACAACCTCTTGGAATGTGCTCTGAGTAGGAGAAAGTCTGGCTACTATCTAAGAGCAATTAACTAGTGACACTTGGGAGACTGTCAGAGTTCTCACTGTAAATTTGACTATCAGAAAGAGACTTAATAGCAGTCCCACTATAAAAGAGCTTAACAATCATAGACATAATTATAGGAATTCTTATAGCATCACCATTAAGACTAAAGAAGTCATCTATTTGTCCATATAGCATCACTACAAGACAATACATCTTCATAGATCTACAAAGATCTGCTCCAAAGGAGTGTGTTGTTACTTAATGATTGTTATATATGTCTAATAATAACAACAGGAAAAGAATTTTAATAGCAGGAATCTTTCTAAAAATGAATCCCTTACAGCCTTGCTTAATAAAGGTGAATCACTCACAGATTATATAATAATCCGAGGCTGGTCATTTCAGGATGATCACCTGTTTGTTATTAGCTTGTCCCATTATAGCTCCCGACATATAAAGCAGTTTGATGGCATACCATTCAGAAAACTACAATGGTAGGTTCTCTTTTAAAGTCTGTAACCTACACAAACATGATCTCCTGACTAGCTTTCCTGTACCAGGCATTACAATCAATATTCTCTAATAATTCAGATTAAGGATAGGAAAAACAAAATAACAGTTCACCTGTATCTGATAAGAGCCTCCACATTTTTACTCTTTCTTGTCAACACAACACAACATTGACTAAAATGTACTCAGTGAAAATCTGAATTTATTGTGACCATTGTCCCACAAGTTCCTATTTAACTTAGTATAAACCTCACACTTACTGATAGACGTTCGAAATCTGGCAGTCTCAGGTCAATGCTGGCCTCTACAGATCATTTATCTTTTTTTATAAGGATGAGCTTTCACAAGGTCTTCTGCATTCCAGGCCCTCTGTCTTTTATAAAATGTAAGGCCCAGTGCATGCAGAAAGGGCTCTGGGTGTTTGTATAGCCAAATCTCTTTTCTCACTGTCTCTTAAGTAGGTGCTTCTGAAGAAGATACCCCCCACACCTGTCACCGCCAGCGGGGACCCAGTTATTCAGGGTCCCGAAGAGGCTTTCTACCTGTGGGCCAAAATGGGGGTGAAGAGAAGAAGGAGACCAAGCAAAAGTTCTGTTGTCAAGGTCCTGTTTACTGGGGTGAATGTTCCAGCTTTTAAGGCTTTCAGGTAGGGGGAGTGTCCTTTGTGAAACACCGAGGAGGGGGAGGTGCGGATACAGGCAGTGATAGCTGGAGGCAAAGAGGTCAGGCGGTAGAAGATGAGGTCAGGCGGTGGAGACACTGGGTGTTGATTCAGGAGGTAACAGGTATCTGCTAAGGGAGCTGAGGCATCCCTTGAATGTTGTCTTCCTGTGCGGTAAATTCATGGGAGAGGCTTTCATTCAACACTCTTAAGTCTTAAGGCAGTCATCTTAGGGGTGAGTCTCTGTGGCCAAACAGCCCAGAGTTACCTAGTCACTTTGAGCCATGCACTCAAAAAGCGGCTAGGCCCAAATCCAATATGGCTCCGTGAACACACCCTGTATTTTTGTTGCATTCCCAACCAGACGGTTTACTTTTCATTTTCTTTTCTATCATCCTGCCATTTTTGTCTAACTGACAGTTCTATGTGGTCTTCAATATTGAGAAGTTGTTTCAGCTTCTTTGAAGAAGGAGAATTATTAAGGATAGAAAATAGAAAGTTAAGTTGTATATTTCCCACAAATGATAACATATGTGCATGTTAATGGAACTTTATTCAAAGGTAGACAGAAGCATTTACAAACACACACACACACATCATGCATGCATACATACATACATACATACATACATACATACATACATACATATGTGATGGTGTTTAGTTGTGTCACTGTGTTGCATAAGACTTTTAACACAGTGATCTCTGTCTAATTAGTCAAGACAAGGATGAAGCTATGCTTTTATTTGAGACTTTTGAGGGAGTTAACCCCACAGGAAACACTATACAAATTTCCTGGTGAAAGAAGTTATGTGGAAGAAAACTCTGTGTGTGTGTGTGTGTGTGTGTGAGAGAGAGAGAGAGAGAGAGAGAGAGAGAGAGAGAGAGAGAGAGAGAGAGGAGAGAATTTAATTTAAGCACCATGGTATTATGGTACATTCGAAGGGAAACCACTAGAATATGCCTGTGTTCTTTGTAACAAGGTTCAGGAGTCTAGACAAATCTGAATCTGTAAGGAGACAGGGTCCACAGATCCCTACAATCTTAAGACAGCAGTATAAACATGATGGTATTAAGTATGCAGTTTCATTAGTCCTTAAGAGGAGGAAAATGACCACTTTTTTTGGTTTTCTTTTGCTAGTACGTATAAAGAAACAGCTTTCAGCCTACAACTATCAGAAGTGCTGGTTAGTTTAATTTGAACTTCACACAAGCTAGCATCATTTGATAGGGGGGATTCTCAATTAAGAAAATGTCCATATGAGGCTGTCCTGTAGGAAAGGGTGTCAGGTATTCTCTTGATTAATGATTAATGTGTGAGGGCCCAAACCACTGTGAATAGTGCCCTGAACAAATGGTTATGCGTTGTTATAAGACAGGATGAGGATTCCATGAGGAAGAAGCCAGTAAGCATTCCTCTATAGCTTCTGCTTGAATTTTTATCTCCAGGTTTCTGTCTTGAATTCTTGCCTTGCCTTTCCTCGGTGATGGAGTATAAACTGTAGAATGTACGCTTAAATAAACACTTTCCTCCTAAACTTGCTTTTCATCATGACGTTTGATCAGAGCAATAGTAAAAACAAGGATCTTCAATGACTTTTACGATTAAAGCACACAGCAGAGCTAGCCTAAGAGAGTTGGTATTTTTTTTAACAGATAAACTATAACAACAGTGGAAACAAGTATTAAAATGGCCTTTTTCCTGTAGATAGTGAAAATTCAGTGAACTTAGCAAGGAGAAAAAGATTCTCTCTCTCTCTCTCTCTCTCTCTCTCTCTCATACATTCAAAACATTGTCATGGGCAGGAGGAAAAGAGGGAAAATTATATGTTTGGTTGTGCACATGAAATTTCTTTTCTTTTTTTTGTACATACAATTACGTGTTTAATGTTCATAATTGTATGATTAGTAAATGTAGTTATTATTACTATTTTACACTTTAAAAGCAACTTATAGCAAAGAAACCAGGATTTCAGGTGAGCAAAATATAATTGATTCAAGAGAATCCTTTAAAACACTGTTCTGAGAAGTGCATGCTACTTGTTGAAATGAATTTTTAAGTATGGGTAAGTTCTTCACTCATACTAGTAGTACTTAAGTCATTCTTCACTTAAATGTGCTAGGTAGGAACTGGGCTGTGTAATCCACACAGTTTTCTCACCATGGGGAAGCAAGAGATTCAGGAAAGTTAAACCTCTCAAAGAAAGTCACAGGTCTAGTCTGTGCAATGCCTAAGCTTTCAAAGAGGACAACTTCAGCTTTTTAGATAATCCCTCCTCTGCTGCATAAATACAAAGCAACCATTATCTTTTAACTTGGTAAGTACTCGGGGATACCAGATCACTAGAAATAGATAACTTTTAAGTTCAACCCAGAAACATACCTGATGATATGCATATTGTTCCTGTTTTGCAATGTGCTAGAAATCAAATCCAAAGTGACTTTTTGCTAGACTGGTTCTTTTCCAGCCTCAGTATCTCCAGCCCAGTTCTTAGATTTTAACTACCTCTCAGAATAGAATGTTGCTTCTACACAAAATTGAAATTCGAAGTTCATTCCTACCTAACATTAGCTAAGCCTCAGCAGTCCTTCATGCCAACAGTAAGTAATGGGGGAGGGAACATGTTACCTCTTCACTTTATTGATAACATTCAAAGGAAAAGTGGAAAAACTCTGGGCACAAGAGCGAGATTCCCAAATGCTGACTGTCTTAGAAAATTTTGTCAACCTCAACCAGAGAAACTGGTATTGACCAGATTTTCTTGCTGCAGCTAGTATTACTACTCTCATTTTGCTTTGGTTTTGTTTTGATATATATATAATATATATATATATATATTATATATATAATTTATATTTCAAATGTTATCTCCTTCCTGGTTTCCCATTCATAATCCCCTATCCAATCTCCCCTCCCCCTTCTTCTATAAGGGTGTTTCACTGCCCATGCACCAACTCCTTCCTGTCCCTTCCGCCTAGACATTTCCCTACAGTTTGAGGTCAAACCTTGGCAGGACCAAGGGCTCCTCCTGCCATTGGTGCTCAACAAGGACATTCTCTGCTACAAATGCAGCTTGAGCCATGGGTCTGTCCATGTGTACTCTTTGGCTGGTGCTTTAGTCCCTGGGGGCTCTTGGATTTTGGTGTTTTTCTTATGGGGTTGAAAGCCCTTTCAGCTCCTTCAATCCATTCTCTAACTCCTCCAATGGGGACTGGTTCTCAGTTCCATGGTTGGCTATGAGCGTGCACCTCTATATTTGTCATGCTCTGGCAGAGCCTTTCAAGAGACAGCTATATCAGGGTCAGGCCAGCAAGCATTTCTTAACATACTCCTTAGTGTCTGGATTTGGAGTCTGTCAATTGGGAGGATTCCCAGGTTAAGCAGTCTTTGGGCGGTTTTCCTTCAGTTTCTGCTACACACTTTGTCCCGTATTTCCTCCAATGAATATTTTGTTTCCCCTTCTAAGAAGGACTGAAGCATCTGTACTTTGGTGGTCCTTCTTCTTGAGTTTCATGTGGTCTGTTGATTGTATCTTGGGTAATCTGAGATTTGGAGCAAATATTCATTTATCACTGAGTGCATACCATGTGTGTTTCATTGTGATTGGGTTCCATCACTCAGGATGATATATTCTAGTTTCATCCATTTACCTATGAATTTCATGAAGTCATTGTTTTTAATAGTTGAGTAGTACACCATCGTGTAAATGTACCACATTTTCTGTATCCATTCCTCTGTTGAAGTACATCTAGGTTCTTTTGAGCTTCTGGCTATTATAAATAACGCTGAAATGAACATAGTGGAGCATGTTTCCTTGTTATATGTTGGAGCATCTTTGGGTATATGTCCAGGAGAGGTGTAGCTGGGTTCTCAGGTAGTGCAATGTCCAATTTTCTGAGGAACTAATAGACTGATTTCCAGGATGGTTGTACAAGTTTGCAATCCTACCAACAATGGAGGAGTGTTCCTCTTTCTCCACATCCTCTCTACCATCTGTTTTCACCTGAGTTTTTGATCTTAGCCATTCAGACTGGTATATGGTGGAGTCTCAGGGCTGTTTTGATTTGCATTTCTATGATGATTAAGGATTTGAACATTTCTTAAGGTGAATCTCAGCCAGTAGTTAAGAATTTTTGTTTAGTTCTGTACCCCATTTTTAATAGGGTTATTGGGTTCTCTGGAGTCTAACTTCTTGAGTTCCTTGTGTATATTGGATATTAGTCCTCTGTCAGGTATAGGATTGGTAAAGATCTTTTCCCAATCTCTTGGTTGCCATTTTGTCCTAATGACAGTGTCCTTTGCCTTATAGAAGCTTTGCAGTTTTATGAGGTCCCATTTGTCAGTTCTTGATATTAGAGTATAATCCATTGGTGTTTTCTTCAGGAAATTTTCCCCGCCCATGTGTTTGAGGCTCTTCCCCACTTTTTCTTCTATTAGTTTGAGTGTATCTGGCTTTATGTTTAGATCCTTGATCCACTTGGGTTGGAGCTTTGTACAGGCTGATAAGAATGGATCAATTTGAATTCTTCTACATGCTGACCTCCACTTGAACCAGCACCATTTGTTGAAAATGCTATCCTTTTTCCACAGGATGGTTTTAGATACTTTGTCAAAGATCAACTGACCATAGGAATTTGGGTTCATTTCTGGTTCTTCAGTTATATTCCATTGATTTATTTGCCTGTCTCTGTACCAATACCATATAGCTTTTTTTTTTTTATCACTATTGCTCTGTAATACAGCATGAAGTTGAAGATAGTAATTCACCCAGAAGTGCTTTTACTGTTGAGTATAGTTTTTGATATCCTGGGTTTGTTGCTATTCCAAATGAATTTGCAAATTGCTCTAACACTATAAAGAATTGAGTTGAAATTTTTATGGGGATTGCTTACATTGCTTTTGGGAAAATGGATATTTTTATAATATTAATCCTGCCAATCCATGAGCATGGGAGATCTTTCCACCCTCTGAGATCTTCAATTTCTTTCTTCAGGAGACTTATGTTTCTTGTCATACATATCTTTCTCTTGCTTGTTTTGAGTCATTCTGTGGTACTTTTTATTATTTGTGACTATTGTGGAGGGTGTCATTTCTCTATTTTCTTGCTGATTCTGTTTATTCTTTGAGGAGAGGAAGGCTACTGACTTGTTAATTTTATATCTACCCACTTTGCTGATGTTGTTCATCAGGCTTTGTATTTCTCTAGTGGAACTTTTGGGGTTACTTAACTATATTATCACATAACCTGCAAATAGTGATTTTGACTCCTTCCTTTCCGATTTATATCCCTTTGACCACCTTTCGCTGTCTGATTGCTCTGGCTAGGACTTCGAGTTCTATACTGAATAGGAAGGGAGAGGGTGGGCATCCTTGTCTAGTGCCTGATTTTAGTGGGATAGTTTCAAGTTTCTCTCCATTTAGTTTGATATTGGCTACTGGTTTGCTGTATATTGCTTTTACTATGTTCATGTATCGATCTTGAATTCCTGACTTTTCCAAGATTTTTAACATGAAGGGGTGTTGAATTTTGTCAAATGGTTTCTCAGCATCTAATGAGATGACCATATTTTTTTTCTTGGAGTTTGTTTATATAGTGGATTATGTTGATGGATTTCCATAAACTGAACCATCCCAACATCCCCGGGATGAAGCCTACTTGATCATGATGGATGATAGTTTTGATGTGTCCTTGGATTTGGTTTGCGAGAATTTTATTGAGTATTTTTTCCGTTGATATTCATAAAGGAAGTGGGCCTGAAGTTTTCTTTCTGCATTGGGTCTTTGTGTGGTTTAGTTATAAGTGTAATTGTGGGTTCATAGGACAAATTGGGTAGTACTCCTTCTGTTTCTATTTTGCGGAATAATTTGGACAGCATTGGTTTGAGATTTTCTATGAAGGTCTGATAGAATGCTGCACTAAACCCATCTGGTCCTGGGACTTTATGGTTGAGAGACTTTTAGTGACTGCTTCTATTTCTGTAGGAGTAATGTTACTTTTTAGATGTTTTATCTGATCCTTACTTAACTTTGGTACCTGGTATCTGTCTAGAAAATTGTCTATTGCATCCAGATTTTTCCACTTTTGTTGAGTATAGGCTTTTATAGTAGGATCTGATGATTCTTTCATTTCCTGTTTCTGTTGTTATATTTCCCTTTTCATTTCTGATTTTGTTTATTTGGATACTCTCTGTGCACTCTGGTAAGTTTGGCTAAGAGTTTGTCTACCTTTTTGATTTTCTCAAAGAACGAGCTCCTGGTTTGGTGATTCTTTTTATATTCTTTTTGTTTCTACTTAGTTGATTTCAGCCCTGAGTTTGATTATTTCCTGCCATCATCTTCTATTGGGTGTATTTGCCTCTTTTCATTTTAGTGCTTTTAGGTGTGCTGTCAAGCTGCTAGTATATGTTCTTTCCAGTTTCATTTGGGAGGCACTCAGTGCTATGGGTTTTCCTCTTAGCACTGCTTTCCTTATGTCCCATAAGTTGGGGTATATTGTGCCTTCATTTTCATTAAATTCTAAAAATTCTTTATTTCTTTCTTTATTTCTTTCATGTCCATGTTATCATTCAGTATTGTGTTGTTCAGCTTCCTTGTGTATGTGGGCTTTCTGTCATTTTTGTTGTTATTGAAGACCAGCTTTATTCTGTGGTGATCTGATAGGATGCATGGGATTATTTCTATCATCGAGTATCTGCTGAGGCCTTTTTAGTTTCCAATTGTATGGTCAATTTTGGAGAAGGTACCATGAGATGCTGAGAAGTAGGTATATTCTTTTGTTTTTGGATGAAATGTTCTATATGTATCTGTTAAATCCATTTGGTTCATAACTTCTGGTAATTTCTCTGTGTCTCTGTTTAGTTTCAGTTACCATGATTTGTCCATTGATGAGGTAGTGTGTTGAAGTCTCCCACTATTATTGTTGAAGTGCAATGTGTGTTTTGAGATTTAGTAAAGTTTCTTTTATGAATGTAGGTGACCTTGCATTTGGAGCATAGATATTGAGATTTGAGGTTTCATCTTGGTGGATTTTTTTCTGTGTTAAATATGAAGTGTCCTTCCTTATCTATTTTGATAACTTTTGTTTCAAATTCGATTTTATTCTATATTAGAAAGGCTACTCCAGCTTGTTTCTTAGGACCATATGCTTGGCCAATTGTGTTTCAGCCTTTTACTCTGAGGTAGTATCTTTCTTTGTTTTATTTCTTGTATGCAGCAAAATGCTGGGTCTTCTTTACATATACATCCTGTTAGTGTACGTCATTTTATTAGGGAAATGAGTCCATTGATGTTGAGAGATATTAGGGACCAATGATTGTTCTTTCCTTTTATTTTTGTTATTATGTTTGTGTTGCTCTCTTTTTTTCGGTTAGTTAAAAATAGATTACCCTTTTATTTTTTCTAAGGTATAGTTTCCCTCGTTGTATTGGAGATTTCCATATATTATCCTTTGTAGGGCTGTATTTTCAGAAAATTTTTGTGTAATTTGGTTTTGTCATGGGATATCTTGGTTTCACCATCTATGTTAATTGAGAGTTTTGCTGGAAAAAGTAACCTGGGCTGGCATTTGTGTTCTCTTTTGGTCTGTATGACATCTGCCCAGGATCTTCAGGATTTCATAGTTTCTGGTGAGAAGTCTGGTGTAATTCTGATAGGACTGCCTTAATATTTAACTTGACCTTTCCCCCTTACTGATTTTCATATTCTTTCTTTGTTTAGTGTGTTTGGTGTTTTGAGCATTATATGATGGGAGGAATTTCTTTTGTGGTCCAATGTATTTGGAGTTCTTTAGGCTCTTGTATGCTTATGGGCATCTCTTTCTTTAGGTTAGGGAAATTTTCTTTTATAGTTTTGTTGAAGATACTTACTGGCCCTTACTGGGAATCTTTGTTCTTTTCTACACCTATTTTTCTTAAATTTGATCTTCTCATTGTGTCCTGAATTTCTTGGATGTTTTGGGTAAGGCACTTTTTGTGTTTACACTTTCTTTGGCTGTTGTTTCAATGTTTTGTATGGTATCTTCTGCCGCTGAGATTCTCTCTTCTATCTCTTGTATTCTATTGGTAATGCTTGTGTCTATGTCTCCTGATCTCCTTCCTAGGTTTTCTATCTCCAGGTTTGTCTCTCTTTGTGTTTTCTTTATTGTTTCTATTCCCATTTTTAGATCCTGGATTTTTTTTCAATTCCTTTTGTTGTTTGGTTGTGCTTTCCTATAATTCTTTAAGGGATTTTTGTGTTCCCTCTTTCAGGGCTTCAACTTGTTTACCAGTGTTATACTGTATTCCTTTAAGTAAGTTATTTATGTCTGCCTTAAAGTCTACTAAAATCATCACAAATTGTGAATTTGAATCAAAATCTTGCTTTTCTTTTGTGTTGGGTTATCCAGGACTTGCTTTCGTGTGAGAACTGTTTTCTGATGATGCCAGGAGAATTGGTTTCTCTTGCTTAGGTATTTTCCTTTGCCTTTCATAATCTGCTTATCTCTGATGTTAGCTGGTCCTTCTGTCTCTGACAGGAGCTTGACCCTCATGTAAGCTTGTGTATCAGCACTCCTGGAGTTCAGCTTTCTTCAGTAGGGATTTGGGTATAGAGAGCTCTCTCACAGGTTCTACTCTTGGCACATGTAGTAACTGGAAGGATCCTTTCCCAAACTGCTCCTCTGTTCCTGTGTCTAAGGGACTCCAGGTTGGTTCCTCTTGGCACAGGAATGTGAGGAGAAATGGTGGTCTCTACGGTGCTCACAGAATAGTTGTCACTTCTGAGAATCCAGCTCTTTCCCCAAAAGATCTGGGTACAGAGAGCTGTGGCACAGAGTCAGCTCTGGCACAGGCAGAAACCAGGATCCTGTCTCAGACTGCTCCTCGGTTTCTATGTCCTGAGGGCTCCAGAAGGGTCTCTTGATGCAGAAATGGTTGTCTTACCTGTGCTCTCAGGTGTGTCAGCACTCCTGAAGACTGGCTTTCTGCAGACTGGATCTGTTTAAAGAGAGCTGTGTTACAAGGTCAGCTCCCAGCATAGGCCACACATGAAATTTCTGATGAATTGTTTTTTATTTATTAACTGTCATTCTTATTTACATATACTGATGCATTATACACACACACACACACACACACACACACGTATATCAGGTTTACAAATCATTTCTTTTTTGCAATCTATTTTTTAAGAATTATCCTTCGTTTTATTTTTAATCAAAGTTTTGAAACAATTGATGATTTCAGAGTTTTGGATGATAATAAAGAAACTGATCTTTAGAACTAGAAGATAGCAGAGCAGGAGAAAATTTTTGCCCCAATACTTACCACCTTCCAATTATCTTAGAGTTTGTTTCTTATCCACAGAGACTATCTTCCTCATACTCAAAAAATTTGTGATGGGAAAATTTTCTTGTGCTCATCAGAAAGAAATTTAGAGAACAATATTTTTTAAGATTTATTTATTTTTTGTGAGTACAGTGTTGCTCTCTTCAGACACACCAGAAAAGGGCATTGGAACCCATTACAGGTGGTTATGAGCTACCATGTGATTGCTGGGAATTGTACTCAGGACCTCTGGAAGAGCAGTCAGTACTCTTAACTGTTGAGGCATCTCTCTAGCTCAACATAGAACAATATTTATTTCTGATATTTTAAGACAGTATTATTGGGAGAAGCTTGGAGTAGCCTAAAGCTTGATATTATCCAAGGATATCTTTGAGCTCATGATAATATTCTTGCCTTTATATTCTTTTGGGAGGATCATCACTGTGAATCTAGATAAAGAAGGGATGAATTTTTTAAATTTTTTCTGAATGAATATAGAAAAATTCCTTCCAAAATTGCCTTTTGTCTTGGATATTGAGTAGTCAGTCGCAGTCTGAAAATAGACTCTATGTGCAAGAGCAAAAAGGAAGCGTTCAGTTGAGTTCAGCCATGTAAACTCTCATGCTGTTTCACTTGTGATATTGACCTTCCCTGGAGTCCATACACTTTGGTGATTATGAAAGGAAGTTGCTGCATTTAAGAATCTCATATTCAAGTTAACTTTTTGTTCTGGGTACCAAGAATTGCTAATGCCAAGTAGTCTGTTGATCCTTGCAAAATTATCTCTAATTTTTTTGAGGATTTGTTGTGGTCCTTGTGATGTGAAAAACAGAATTAAAATGCAGGAGAGAAGTGTGACTGGAAATCTTGGACAACCAGGCATACCATCATATTGCCCCCTATTGGCAATTTTAGTTTCTTTTTTTCTCTTCCACTAATTTATTTTTTATTCACTTTACACCCTCATCACTGCACCATCTCTGTAGAATGATGCCTTTATGCAGCAAGGTGGGTCCAGAGTAAGTCATAGCCAATCATTGGATAAGAAGGAAGGGCAGGCAGGGAAAATGTCTAGGAAGGAGGGAGGAGGAAGAGGAGCAGGGTGAAGGGAGGGATCAAGATGGAGACAACAGAGCAGGACGATCCAGATCCAGGTGGACTGGCTTGCTTCTGTCTTGTCTAGATGGGCAGTTTAAATCTTTATTAATTGGCAGTGAATTTGTTGTGTGGTTGTATTGTGGATTGGGCATTTAACAGGTAAATCTAATTGCTAAATTACAAGCTTCTGGAACTTTGATTTATTTGGCTAAAGAGGGCATTGTGTGAAAGAAATGGTTGAGAGACAGTTGGAGCATGTGAATCTGCTTCTGTTGCCTGCATGGAGTAAGAGTGCTCAAGGGCCCACATAATGAGATGTGTGACTTGTGCCAAGTGTGGTAACTAATGCCTAGAGGACAATGCAAAGATGGTGGCTAAAAGGGAGACAGCTGCGAGAGGGTGGCTTGTGGACCACATGGTAGAGTAGAAAAGGTAGTGAGGGAGGAGATCCAGCTCACAGGAATTGATAAAAAATGTACGGTTTTAATCGTACTGCAACAGATCTCCATTCTTTCCTCCCCATTCCACCTTTACAAATTCTTCCCCCTATTACCTCCTTCTTCCAGAGAGAAGTGGAAGCTCCTTGTATACCCCCTCACCCTGGGATATCAAGTTGAAGTCCTCTCCTACTTAGGCCCAATCAGGTAGAACAGTTGGAGAAGGGATCTAATGGTAGACAACAGAGTCATACAGCCTCTGCTCCAATTTTTGGGAGACCCATGTGAAGACCAAGTTGCACATCTGTTTCAAAGGTGTAGAGGTTTTAGGTCCAGCCCCTTCATGCTTTTTGTTTGGTGGTTCAGTCTCTGAGCCACCGTAGGCCCAGATTAATTGGCTCTGTAGGTCTTTTTGTGGTGTCCTTGACATTGCCTACTTGTCAAGTCCCCCACTGTTCCACAAGGCTCTCTGAGCTATACCTGATGTTTGAGTGTGGGTCTCTGCATATGCTTCCATCCCCTGCTGGATAACACCTCAGTAAAACAATTTAAGAATAGCAACAAACAGCAAGATGTATTATTCAAAAGGAAAACTGCAAGGCATGCAATGGGACATCAAAAGAACAGGACATTCATGTCCCCTAAGATAAGATCAGCCTCCGGAAAGCACCAAAGCACTTCTAGTGATTTTACCAGCTCTCTGTAGGACCCAGCCCTGGAACTGCACACTTGACCCTGGAACTGCACACTTACTCTATTTATTGAAGAGCCCAAATGCCCAGTACCTGATGAGAAGGTACAGAGGCCAATGGAAATTAATGAATCTATGTCTCTGCTTCAGTAAGGGATTTTATTGTTAGGAAGTATCACCACAAAGGCAGCAGCAACTCTTATATCGGAATATTTCATCAGATATGGTTTACAATTGAGGAAGTTAGTCCCCCATTGTCACGGTGAAAAAAAAATCCTGGGTGAATGTAGGCAATCATGGTGCTGGAGAAGAAGTTGAGAATTTCATAATAAGATTTGCAGGCAGCAGGAAGAGAGTGAGACACTGAGCCTGGATTGGACATCTGAGATCTCAAGGTCCACACCCAATGATATATTACCTTCAGTAAAGCCACACGTACACCAGCAAAGCCATCCCTACTAATAGTGTGTATCTCTAAGGATCTATGGGGGTCATTTTTCTTCAAACCACCACAGTCTTCTATATCAATTGATGTGACAGGTTCTTACATCAAAATGAAACAAAAGTCTCTGTAGTAGTTTTCTATTTCTTCTACAATCACTTACTACAAAATACCTGTAACTTAAACATGAGAAGTTCATTATTTTATGGTTTGGGATGTCAGAATTCAAACACTGGACTCAATGGGCTGATGTAGGGAGCCTACATTCCCAGTTAGAGGATCTAGAAGGAGTTATGTCTTTTGTTTTCTTGAACTCATACAGAACTTCCAAACTCTGTAGCTTGTGGGCCTTTCCAAAATTTTTTCCAAATTATATTTACTCATGTATACTCATTATACACAATGTTGAGTTTCATAAGAGCAACTTCTTTCAAATATATGATCTATAAACCATACTTATACCCTATCCAGACTAGTTTTTAGGTTAACTTGACAAAAGCTAGAGTCATCTTAGGAGGAAACCTCAATTGAGAAAGTGGCTTCATTTGATCATTCTTTGGGCAATTTTAGGAAATTTTATTAATTAGTGATCACTGGGGCAAGGCTCAATCAGTCCTGTGTAGAGAGGCCCACACCTAGGCTGGTGGTCTTGAATTCTAAAAGATATCAGGCTTAGCAAGCCAGAAGGAACAGCCAGTAAGTAGTACTCTTCCATGATTTCTACATGCAGTCTTGCTCCTGGGTTTGTGCCCTGTTTGAGTTTCTGCCCTTAATTCTGTCAGTGACGGGCTATTATTTGGAAGTATGAACAGAATAAACACTTTCCTCAAGCGGCTTTTTTTCATGATTTTCAATACAGCAATTATAACCTTAACTAAGTCATTCCACTTGTTCTCCTCTTCTTTCTGTTCCATGTTCCCTCCAACATGTTTCCTTTCCTACACTAATTTCCCTTTTCTACACACAGACACAGAGACACAGACACACAGACAGCCATAGACACAGACACACAGAGAAAAAGAAACACACACACACACACAGAGACAAAGAAACACACACACACAGAGAAACACATAGACACACACATACACAGACACACACACACACACACACACACACACACACACACCAATAGAAATATCACTCCATAGTAACATAGGATATGTTTTGTGTTGATAGACTCTATCTTCCATATCCTTCTTTTCTGAGTTAATTTAACATTTATGAAAGGGAAAAGCCAAGGCCCCATTTAAACAATTTATGTATTCCTTAAAAACAAACAGATCCACTGGCTTTAGAGACAATGGATACAGCAGGGAATGAAAGTTTTATGGACCACATACAATTATTCATGTTCAGTGTGTGTCTCCTTGCAATTATAATATCCTCCTGATGGGTTGTCCCATTTTATTGATTATTCTTCTACTCTAATGAAATACCATGACTAATGCAACTTACAAATAAAGGTTCATTTCTGCTTTCAGTAAGAGTACATGATGGCAGAATGGAGGTAGCATGCAGGAGATATTTTAGCTGGAGCAGAAGCTGGGGGCTAACATCTAGATATATATGCATGTAAGTATGCATGTATGTATATATGTATATGTATGTATGTATGTATGTATGTATGTATGTATGTATGTATGTATGTATAGATACTATGTGAAAATCCCTAACTGGAGATAGGGATGAGTGAGAATCATCATGTAAGTGCTTAGAATCAAACCTCAGTCTTTTGTAATAACAAGTGTTCTTAACCTGCAACCTGTCTCCAAAACCCCAAATTTTCTTTTTAATGTTTCTCTTTCTTTAACTTCATTTTATTTTTTTATTGATTATTTTATTTGTGTACACATCAATGATATCCCCTTTCTTGGTGTTCCCTCTGGAAATCTCCATCCCATTCCCCCAACCCCTGCCTCCATGAGGCTGCTTCCCCACCCACCCACACAGTCCCTCCCGCCTCCCCACCCTGGCATTCCACTACACTGGGCATCTAGCCTTCACAGTATCAAGGGCCTCTCCTCCCATTGATGCCTGACAAGGCCCATCCTCTGCTACATGTGTGGCTGGAGCCATGGGTTGCTCCATGTGTATGTACTCTTTGATTGTTGGTTTAATTCCTGGGAGCTCTGTTGTGTCTGGGTGGCTGATATTGTTGTTCTATGGGGTTGCAAACACCCTCAGTTACCTCAGTCCTTTCTTTAACTCTTCCATTGGGGACCCTGTTCTCATTCCAGTGGTTGGCTGCAAACATCCACATCACTATTTGTCAGATTCTGGCAAAGCCTCTCAGAAGACAGCTATATCAGGCTCCGGTCACCATGTACCTCTTGGCATCCCTAACAGTGACTGGGTTTGGTGACTGCATATGGGATGGATCCCCATGTGTGACAGTCTCTGGATGGCCTTTCTTTCAGTCTCTGATCCCTACTTGGTCTCAATAAATGTTGCCTGTTTCCTACCCACTTCACTTACCTCCACAATCCAAACTTCTTTTTTTTTTCTGTTTTGTTTTTTTTTTGTTTTTTTTTGTTTTTTTTTAATTAACTTGAGTATTTCTTATATACATTTCGAGTGTTATTCCCTTTCCCGGAATCCGGGCAAACATCCCCCTCCCCCCCTCCCCTTCTTTATGGGTGTTCCCCTCCCAACCCTCCCCCCATTGCCGCCCTCCCCCCAACAGTCTAGTTCACTGGGGGTTCAGTCTTAGCAGGACCCAGGGCTTCTCCTTCCACTGGTGCTCTTACTAGGATATTCATTGCTACCTATGAGGTCAGAGTCCAGGGTCAGTCCATGTATAGTCTTTAGGTAGTGGCTTAGTCCCTGGAAGCTCTGGTTGCTTAGCATTGTTGTACATATGGGGTCTCGAGCCCCTTCAAGATCTTCCAGTTCTTTCTCTGATTCCTTCAACGGGGGTCCTATTCTCAGTTCAGTGGTTTGCTGCTGGCATTCGCCTCTGTATTTGCTGTATTCTGGCTGTGTCTCTCAGGAGCGATCTACATCCGGCTCCTGTCGGTCTGCACTACTTTGCTTGATCCATCTTGTCTAATTGGGTGGCTGTATATGTATGGGCCACATGTGGGGCAGGCTCTGAATGGGTGTTCCTTCAGTCTCTGTTTTAATCTTTGCCTCTCTCTTCCCTGCCAAGGGTATTCTTGTTCCCCTTTTAAAGAAGGAGTGAAGCATTCACATTTTGATCATCCGTCTTGAGTTTCATTTGTTCTAGGTATCTAGGGTAATTCAAGCATTTGGGCTAATAGCCACTTATCAATGAGTGCATACCATGTATGTCTTTCTGTGATTGGGTTAGCTCACTCAGGATGATATTTTCCAGTTCCAACCATTTGCCTACGAATTTCATAAAGTCGTTGTTTTTGATAGCTGAGTAATATTCCATTGTGTAGATGTACCACATTTTCTGTATCCATTCCTCTGTTGAAGGGCATCTGGGTTCTTTCCAGCTTCTGGCTATTATAAATAAGGCTGTGATGAACATAGTGGAGCACGTGTCTTTTTTATATGTTGGGGCATCTTTTGGGTATATGCCCAAGAGAGGTATAGCTGGATCCTCAGGCAGTTCAATGTCCAATTTTCTGAGGATCCTCCAGACTGATTTCCAGAATGGTTGTACCAGTTTGCAATCCCACCAACAATGGAGGAGTGTTCCTCTTTCTCCACATCCTCGCCAGCATCTGTTGTCCCCTGAGTTTTTGATCTTAGCCATTCTCACTGGTGTGAGGTGAAATCTCAGGGTTGTTTTGATTTGCATTTCCCTTATGACTAAAGATGTTGAACATTTCTTTAGGTGTTTCTCAGCCATTTGGCATTCCTCAGCTGTGAATTATTTGTTTAGCTCTAACCCCATTTTTTAATAGGGTTATTTGTTTCCCTGTGGTCTAACTTCTTGAGTTCTTTGTATATTTTGGATATAAGGCCTCTATCTGTTGTAGGATTGGTAAAGATCTTTTCCCAATCTGTTGGTTGCCATTTTGTCCTAACCACAGTGTCCTTTGCCTTACAGAAGCTTTGCAGTTTTATGAGATCCCATTTGTCGATTCTTGATCTTAGAGCGTAAGCCATTGGTGTTTTGTTTAGGAAATTATTTCCAGTGCCCATGTGTTCAGGATGCTTCCCTAGTTTTTCTTCTATTAGTTTGGGTGTGTCTGGTTTGATGTGGAGGTCCTTGATCCACTTGGACTTAAGCTTTGTACAGGGGGATAAGCATGGATCGATCTGCATTCTTCTACATGTTGACCTCCAGTTGAACCAGCACCATTTGCTGAAAATGCTATCTTTTTTCCATTTGATGATTTTGGCTCCTTTGTCAAAAATCAAGTGACCATAGGTGTGTGGGTTCATTTCTGGTTCTTCAATTCTATTCCATTGGTCTATCTGTCTGTCTCTGTACCAATACCATGCAGTTTTTATCACTATTGCTCTGTAATACTGCTTGATTTCAGGGATAGTGATTCCCCCTGAAGTCCTTTTATTGTTGAGGATAGCTTTAGCTATCCTGGTTTTTTGTTATTCCAGATGAATTTGCAAATTGTTCTGTCTAACTATTTGAAGAATTGGATTGGTATTTTGATGGGGATTGCATTGAATCTGTAGATTGCCTTTGGTAAAATGGCCATTTTTATTATATTAATCCTGCCAATCCATGAGCATGGAGATCTTTCCATATTCTGAGGTCTTCTTCAATTTCCTTCTTCAGTGTCTTGAAGTTCTTATTGTACAGATCTTTTACTTGCTTTGTTAAAGTCACACCGAGGTTCTTTATATTATTTGGGTCTATTATGAAGGGTGTCGTTTCCATAATTTCTTTCTCGGCTTGTTTCTCTTTTGTATAGAGGAAGGCAACTGATTCATTTGAGTTAATTTTATACCCAGCCACTTCGCTGAAGTTGTCTATCAGCTTTAGTAGTTCTCTGGTGGAACGTTTGGGATCACTTAAATATACTATCATATCATCTGCAAATAGTGATATTTTGACTTCTTCTTTTCCGATCTCTATCCCCTTGACCTCCTTTTGTTGTCTGATTGCTCTGGCTAGAACTTCAAGAACTATATTGAATAAGTAGGGAGAGAGTGGGCAGCCTTGTCTAGTCCCTGATTTTAGTGGGATTGCTTCAAGTTTCTCTCCATTTAGTTTAATGTTAGCAACTGGTTTGCTGTATATGGCTTTTACTATGTTCAGGTATGGGCCTTGAATTCCTATTCTTTCCAGGACTTTTATCATGAAGGGGTGTTGAATTTTGTCAAATGCTTTCTCAGAGTCTAATGAAATGATCATGTGGTTTTGTTCTTTCAGTTTGTTTATATAATGGATCACGTTGATGGTTTTCCGTATATTAAACCATCCCTGCATGCCTGGGATGAAGCCTACTTGGTCATGGTGGATGATTGTTTTGATGTGCTCTTGGATTCGGTTTGCCAGAATTTTGTTGAGTATTTTTGCGTCGATATTCATAAGGGAAAGTGGTCTGAAGTTCTTTCTTTGTTGTGTCTTTGTGTGGTTTAGGTATAAGAGTAATTGTGGCTTCATAGAAGGTATTCGGTAGTGATCCATCTGTTTCAATTTTGTGGAATAGTTTGGATAATATTGGTATGAGGTCTTCTATGAAGCTTTGATAGAATTCTGCACTAAACCCGTCTGGACCTGGGCTCTTTTTGGTTGGGAGACCTTTAATGACTGCTTCTATTTCCTTAGGAGTTATGGGGTTCTTTACCTGGTTTATCTGTTCCTGATTTAACTTCGGTACCTGGTATCTGTCTAGGAAATTGTCCATTTCCTGAAGATTTTCAAGTTTTGTTGAATATAGGTGTTTATAGTAAGATCTGATGATTTTTTGAATTTCCTCTGAATCTGTTGTTATGTCTCCCTTTTCATTTCTGATTTTGTTAATTTGGACACACTCTCTGTGTCCTCTCGTTAGTCTGGCTAAGGGTTTATCTATCTTGTTGATTTTCTCAAAGAACCAACTTTTGGTTCTGTTGATTCTTTCTATGGTCCTTTTTGTTTCTACTTGGTTGATTTCAGCTCTGAGTTTGATTATTTCCTGCCTTCTACTCCTCCTGGGTGTATTTGCTTCTTTTTGTCATAGAGCTTTTAGGTGTGCTGTCAAGCTCCTGACATATGCTCTTTCCTGTTTCTTTCTGCAGGCACTCAGCGCTATGAGTTTTCCTCTTAGCACAGCTTTCATTGTGTCCCATAAGTTTGGGTATGTTGTACCTTCATTTTCATTAAATTCTAAAAAGTTTTTAATTTCTTTCTTTATTTCTTCCTGGACCAGTTTATCATTGAGTAGAGCATTGTTCAATTTCCAAGTATATGTGGGCATTCTTCCTTGATTGTTATTGAAGCCCAGTTTTAGGCCGTGGTGGTCCGATAGCACGCATGGGATTATTTCTATCTTTCTGTACCTGTTGAGGCCCGTTTTTTGACCAATTATATGGTCAATTTTGGAGAAAGTACCATGAGGAGCTGAGAAGAAGGTATATCCTTTTGCTTTAGGATTGGATGTTCTATAAATATCCGTTCAGTCCATTTGGCTCATGACTTCTCTTAGTCTGTCTACATCTCTGTTTAATTTCTGTTTCCATGATCTGTCCATTGATGAGAGTGGGGTGTTGAAATCTCCCACTATTATTGTGTGAGGTGCAATGTGTGTTTTGAGCTTTAGTAAGGTTTCTTTTATGTATGTAGGGGTCCTTGTATTTGGGGCATAGATATTTAGGATTGAGAGTTCATCTTGGTGGATTTTTCCTTTGATGAATATGAAGTGTCCTTCCTTATCTTTTTTGATGACTTTTAGTTGATAATTGATTTTATTTGATATTAGAATGGCTACTCCAGCTTGCTTCTTCTGACCATTTGCTTGGAAAATTGTTTTCCAGCCTTTCACTCTGAGGTAATGTCTGTCTTTGTCTCTGAGGTGTGTTTCCTGTAGGCAGCAGAATGCAGGGTTCTCGTTGCGTATCCAGTTTGTTAATCTATGTCTTTTTATTGGGGAGTTGAGGCCATTGATGTTGAGAGATATTAAGGAATAGTGATTATTGCTTCCCATTATATTCATATTTGGATGTGAGGTTATGTTTGTGTGCTTTCATTCTCTTTGTTTTGTTGCCAAGACGATTAGTTTCTTGCTTCTTCTAGGGTATAGCTTGCCTCCTTATGTTGGGCTTTACCATTTATTATCCTTTGTAGTGCTGGATTTGTAGAAAGATATTGTGTAAATTTGGTTTTGTCATGGAATATCTTGGTTTCTCCATCTATGTTAATTGAGAGTTTTGCAGGATACAGTAACCTGGGCTGGCATTTGTGTTCTCTTAGGGTCTGTATGACATCAGTCCAGGATCTTCTGGCCTTCATAGTTTCTGGCGAGAAGTCTGGTGTGATTCTGATAGGTCTGCCTTTATATGTTACTTGACCTTTTTCCCTTACTGCTTTTAATATTCTTTCTTTATTTTGTGCGTTTGGTGTTTTGACTATTATGTGACGGGAGGTGTTTCTTTTCTGGTCCAATCTATTTGGAGTTCTGTAGGCTTCTTGTATGCCTATGGGTATCTCTTTTTTTAGGTTAGGGGAGTTTTCTTCTATGATTTTGTTGAAGATATTTACTGGTCCTTTGAGCTGGGAGTCTTCACTCTCTTCTATACCTATTATCCTTAGGTTTGATCTTCTCATTGAGTCCTGGATTTCCTGTATGTTTTGGACCAGTATCTTTTTCCGCTTTACATTATCTTTGACAGTTGAGTCAATGATTTCTATGGAATCTTCTGCTCCTGAGATTCTCTCTTCCATCTCTTGTATTCTGTTGGTGAAGCTTGTATCTACATCTCCTTGTCTCTTCTTTTGGTTTTCTATATCCAGGGTTGTTTCCATGTGTTCTTTCTTGATTGCTTCTATTTCCATTTTCAATTCCTTCAACTGTTTGATTTTGTTTTCCTGGAATTCTTTCAGGGATTTTTGCGATTCCTTTCTGTAGGCTTCTACTTGTTCTCTAAGGGAGTTCTTCACGTCTTTCTTGAAGTCCTCCAGCATCATGATCAAATATGATTTTGAAACTAGATCTTGCTTTTCTGGTGTGTTTGGATATTCCATGTTTGTTTTGGTGGGAGAATTGGGCTCCGATGATGGCATGTAGTCTTGGTTTCTGTTGCTTGGGTTCCTGCGCTTGCCTCTCGCCATCAGATTATCTCTAGTGTTACTTTGTTCTGCTATTTCTGACAGTGGCTAGACTGTCCTATAAGCCTGTGTGTCAGGAGTGCTGTAGACCTGTTTTCCTCTCTTTCAGTCATTTATGGGGACAGAGTGTTCTGCTTTGGGGCGTGTAGTTTTTCCTCTCTACAGGTCTTCAGCTGTTCCTGTGGGCCTGTGTCTTGAGTTCACCATGCAGCTTTCTTGCAGCAGAAAAGTTGGTCTTACCTGTGGTCCCGAGGCTCAAGTTTGTTGTGGGGTGCTGCCTATGAGCTCTCTGCGGTGGCAGCAGCCAGGAAGATCTGCGCCGCCCTTTCCGGGAGCTTCCGTGCACCAGGGTTCCAGATGGCGTTTGGTGTTTTCCTCTGGCATCCGAGATGTGTGCAAAGAGAGCAGTCTCTTCTGGTTTCCCAGGCTTGTCTGCCTCTCTGAAGGTTCAGCTCTCCCTCCCACGGGATTTGGGTGCAGAGAACTGTTTATCAGGTCTGTTTCCCTCAGGTTCCGGAGGTGTCTTAGGCAGGGGTCCTGCCGATCCTGGGCCCTCCCCCACGGGAGCCCAGAGGCCTTATACAGTTTCCTCTTGGGCCAGGGATGTGGGCAGGGGTGGGCAGTGTTGGTTGTCTCTTCCGCTCTGCAGCCTCAGGAGTGCCCACCTGACCAGGCGGTGAGGTCTCTTTCCCAAGGGGTCTGGGAGCAGAGAGCTGCTGCGGGCCGGGATCCGCGGGCGTGGGACCTCCGGCAAACACAGGGAGTGCCAGGTCCTAGATGAACTCTGCCTCTGTGTGTCCCGATCTCACCAGGCAGCTCTCTTGCAACAGACAAGTTGGTCTTACCTGTGGTCCCGAGGCTCAAGTTTGCTCGTGGGGTGCTGCCTAAGGGCTCTCTGCCACAATCCAAACTTCTATCTCTTCTCTATCCTCCCCTTCCTTTCCCTCATTTCCCTTCCCTGCATCGTCTTCTGTTCCTTTCCCTTTCTTTCTATTCTTTCATCGATTTCACTCCCCCGTTTCTTACTCTGCTTTTTTTGCCAAGCATGTTTATTGTTTTACTTGGATTGTCAAGCAATGATATTTTTACTATTATGAAACTCAACTGTTTTCCATTTCTTTGATCATGAACTGAAGCTTATAAGATCATATAGAAATTTGCGGTTTGAGAGCTCTAAATTGGTCACTGGCCTTCCTACACAGTGATTGCTTATTCTCTTTGATAGTGTTTTTGGATATTTATTTGAGCTGGAAACTCTCATACCACAGTGCCCGGGCAATTACTTCCTTATTGGAACACTGCTTGGCATAGGTCCTTACAGATCAGCCCAGCTGCTCATGTCATATAAACCAGGCCTTTTCTATAAGAACTGAAAAACATCAGACTTGCAGGGAGATCAAGGTGAAGTCACAGACCCAGGTCTTCATATTCCTGCTGCTCTGTGTGTCTAGGGAGGAATTTCAAAGTACTATAATGTCTTCAAAATATTTCATTTATAGAGAAATAATCATAGTTTTAAGATATGTAAGATATAATAGCTATTTTCTATTAGAAGCCATAGCAGACAGTCATAATGCCATTAGAAGAGGCATTATAATTTTCTACGTTGTATCAGGAATTTTTGTGTGTATATACACACACTCATTATTTATCTCTGATTGCCGGTGCTTATGGGAGCATTGTGATGACCCACTCTACAGAATCCCTGCCTGCATCAGTAGGAGTCAGAGTTACCATGAGCTGCAAGGCCAGTCAGAGTGTTAGTACTAATATAGCCTGGTACCAACAGAAGCCAGGGCACTCTTCTAAACTGCTGATCTACTATGCATCCAGTAGAGCATCTGGGGTCCCTGATTGCTTCATAGGCAGTGGATCTGTGACCCATTTCACTCTCACCATATTCAGCAGGAATATGGAGACCTGGGACTGTGACTTCATGTTGATGCCCCTGCCAGTCTGATGTATTTCAGTTCTTAGAAAAGGCCTGGTTTATATGACATGAGCAGCTGGGCTGATCTGTAAGGACCTATGCAAAGCAGTCTTCAAATCAGCAGTGTGCAGGCTGATGACCTGGCAGTTTATTTCTGTCAGCAGCATTACAACTCTCCAGCATAAACCTCCTTGAGAGTTTTACAGATACCTGTACCACCTACAGCTGTGACCTTGAACATTTCCTCCTCTATCTAAGAGCACTTATGCTTGATTCATTAGTGAAAAGCTAGTGAAAATCTTGGCTTGGTTCTTATGGATAAAGAAAGCAAAAATATTTGTGTATATTTTCATTTCCTCAGCAATGTCTGAAGCTTATGAGATCATATAGAAATTTGTGGTTTGAGAGCTCTAAGTTGGACACTGGCCTTCCTTCATAGTGATTGCTTATTCTCTTTGATGGTATTTCTTAAGACAAATTATGTAGCTTAAACTTGGTAAAAGCATTATTTTATTATTCATGAATGCAGAAGCTGAGTTCATGACTCCATAGACTGAATTCAAGAGCCTAGCAGGCTACATTCTCAGTGGTTAATCTGGAAAAGAATTGGTCCTTTGCTTTTCTGAGCTCCTACATCTTTCCTCCAGTCTTGTGCTCCTTGTATGTTTTTTCCAATTCTCCTTTTTAAATAGACTTACTTATTGTCATATATAATGTTGGATTTTATAAAATAAAAATTTTAAAAATATACCATCTCTTTTGAATATATTCTTCTGCCTTGTTTTCTGCTTTCTGACATTTCCTTATCCCTTCAACTAACTTCCATCCTCCCCATAATGTTCACTATACTTTTATGTAACATATCTCTCCATAAGAGATGTCTCTCAGAGTACTGGAAGGTGCCAAGAGGAAAAAACAGTTTTTCTTGAGTATAAGTTTATAAAGTATAAATAGTTACTGACTTGGGAAGATACCTTCAATATTTCAATGATGACCTTTCAATTATTGTAGTAACCAATAGTTTTTGGGTAGTGGCTTAGTCCCTGGAAGCGCTGGTTGGTTGGCATTGTTCTTAAGATGGGGTCTCAAGCCCCTTCAAGCTCTTTCAGTCCTTTCTCTGATTCCTTCAACGGGGCTCCCGTTCTCAGTTCAGAGGTTGGCTGCTGGCATTCGCCTATGTATTTGCCTTATTCTGGCTGTGTCTCTCAGGAGAGTTCTACATCCGGTTCCTGTCAGCCTGCACTTATTTGCTTCATCCATCGTATCTAGTTTGGTGACTGTATATGTATAGGCCACATGTGGTGCAGACTCTGAACGGGCATTCCTTCAGCCTCTGTTCTAAACTTTGCCTCCCTATTCCCTCCCAAGGTTATTCTTGTTTCCCTTTTAAAGGAGGAGTGAAGCATTCACATTTTGGTCATCCTTCTTGAGTTTCACATGTTCTGTGCATCTAGGATAATTTGAGCATTTGGGCTAATATCCACTTAAACATGAGTGCATACCATGTGTGTTTTTCTGTGATTGGGTTACCTCACTCAGGATGATAGTTCTGAGGACTTCTTAATAAGATGGTCTCAGTCTGTTTTGGAGTCAGTTATAACCAGAACACAACATGGACATGAGGTTTGTCACTCAGCTCTTGGTGTTACTTCTCCTCTGATTCTCCGGAAAGTTAGCACAAGAAGGGTAATTAGCTTAGCCTAATGTATTCATTCCAGACTGATTTGTCACTTTTCTTATGATGTGGTTACTCAGTGGCTGTTTTTCTGTCTTTAACTGCAGGTGGCAGATATAACATCAAAATGATGCAGACTTCTACTCCATGTGCATCTCTGGGAGAAACCATCACCATCAATTACCAGGCTAGTGAGGATGTTTATACTATGTTATCGTGATATCAGCAGAAACGAGAGAAAAACTCCTAAGCTCCCGATCTATGGTGCACATATCTTAGAGACTGGTGTTCTGTAGAGTTTCAGTGGCAGTGGGTATTGACATAGCAAAGACATCAGAAATTAATGCCTAGGACATACTGTGGAAACTTGATAAGTAACTAAGGCCTGTAGGACTCTTTCTATTAGACATAATTTAACTTGGAATTTTTATGTTTTTAGTTTCCATGCTCTCCACTTATTTTGTGAGAAACAGGACAGAGTGGGGAGCCTTGTCTAGTCCCTGGTTTTAGTGGAATTGCTTCACGTTTCTCTCCACTTAGTTTAATGTTAGCTACTGGTTTGCTGTAAAGGGCTTTTACTATGTTTAGGTTTGGGCCTTGAATGCCTGTTCTTTCCAGGACTTTTATCATGAAGGGGTGTTGAATTTTGTCAAATGCTTTCTTGGCATCTAATGAAATGATCATGTGGCTTATATCTTTGAGTTTGTTTATATAGTGGATTGTGTTGATGGATTTCCATATATTGAACCATCACCGCATCCCTGGGATGAAGCCTACTTGATCATGAAGGATGATCATTTTGATTTGTTCTTGGATTCAGTTTGCAAGAGTTTTATTGAGTATTTTTTGCATTGATATTCATAAGGGAAACTGGTCTGAAACAGGAGTCTGGATTTGTAAGGTTGCTATCTCCATGTGTCCAAACTGAATGAACTCTAGTAAATGACATGAAAGCTTGGTCTGAGCTCACTGCACCTATCACAAAGTAAATTATAAAGTTTAACGAGAATTGAGAGCATATGACAACTTTATTAACCACTGATTGGGTATAGATACTCATATGCCATATTCTTGAACTTAACTATGGGAACTTCCTTAATCCATGTCCTGTATAACTCTCTCATATGAGGGGTATTATCAGTTTCAGTGGATATCTGAATAATCTTATCAGAAATTATTTAACTTCTTTTACCTGTAAGACAGTTGTATAAAATAACAGGGAATGCATATTGATTAAATGCATATTTAATTTTCAATAATATTCTTGGCTTAGTCATGAAATGTTAACATCAGATAAATAATTTGCTTTGAATAAATAATGCCACTAGGTCTTGCAACCAGTTGATTAATAATACATAGTTTTGAAAGATTGTCTCTATGCATAGATTAGCTTGGACACATTTTATGTGTCCAAGGTTGGCCATACTCTCATAATTCTCTTGCTATTGTTTTCCTAATTCTGGACTTACAGATGTGAATCTCCACTCCTTGCCATGATATTTTTTTATTTACCTTTATTTTATAAATTACTTCTTATACATACTTTTGTAGTTCACTAATCTGAAGTCCTAGCAGGTTCAGCATTTATGTTTCTGCTATTGATTTTCATTCATACTCAACATTTTTTGATTGTCAACAATCTTGGATGCATTAATTATTGGTCTCTGTAAAATCTTTATTTGGATTAGCATGGCTGTGCTTCCTTGTGCAGATTCCTTTAAACTAGTCATTATGTCAAAAAGAACATTTTATTGAACCCAGATTCAAGGCTGCTAATTTCTAGATTACACTAGAATTTGTATTTCTGTAATAAAATTCATGGCACTGTTTGTCAACAGCCATTACTTCATGATGAAATCTGTTTTTATACCCTTTTCTTTTCCCCAAATTTAGATCTCTCTGTTTCCTGAAGTTGTCAGGAGAGTACATACTAGTTTCTACTCGGTTTTTCTTCCTTTAAGATAAAGTTTCTTTGATTGGATATAAATTAATGTCCATGAAAATTTCCACAGGACTTAACTTATTCTGGGATGCTCTTTGCATTTCTATCCATGATTAGCTCAAGAACTGAAGCCCAAATTTTTGAGGTACTAATCTTTATCTTCAGTATGAGTGGTTTTTGAAATTAGTTATATTAAACAAATTTAGTCTCATTTGTCTTTCATCTTTTTCCCTCCTCCTTCCTTTTTTACTTTGTTTCTTTTGTTGTTGTTATATTTTTGAGCATGTCCTACTACTTCCCTAGTACTGTCTTAGATAGGTCTCCTAATATTTCTGTAGAAATCAATTGATTTAAATATGTCTTAGATTCTAACACACAAGTTGCTGTTAGCTGATATCTTTCAGTGATTGCTCATGCTCTCTGTGATGTTATTTTTGGCTGTTAATTAACACCAGCCACTCTTGGACACACTTCCTAGTCATTTGTTTATGTACTTGCTGACTGCTTTGCATAGGCCTGTCCAGTCGAGCTCAGCTGCTCAGAGTATATAAATCAGGTCTTTGCAGTGAAAACTGAGCATTATCAAGCAGCAGGGGGAGCAAGATGGAATTTCAGACTCAGGTACTCATGACCCTGCTGCTCTGGGTATCTGGTAAGAATTTGAAAATTATTATAATCTTTTAAGGGACATGTCTTTGTATGCAAGAAATTTATAATATGTGTTAAACTATAATATGTCTTATACAACAATACTCTGACAGCATGATACTGAAAGGATATTAAATGACAAATTTTAATTGCTATTCTATTCTGTGTTTTTATACGTATGTGTGTAATATGTACGTTTGTTGTTGTCTATTTCTTATTCTAGGTGCCAATGCTAATGTCATGATGACCCAGTCTCCAACTTCACTTGCTGTATCAGCAGGTGAGATGGTTTCCCTCAGCTGTAAGTCCAGTGAGAACCTTTATTCAAGCACATACAAGGCGAACTACTTGGCTTGGTACCAAAAGAAATCAGGGCAATCTCCTAAATTGCTGATCTTCTATGCATCCCATAGAGCATCTGGTGTCCCTGATCGCTTCATAGGCAGTGGATCTGGGACAGATTTCACTCTCACCATCAGAAGTATGCAGGCTGAAGACACGGCAGATTATTACTGTGCGCGGCATTATAGCTCTCTTCCCACAGTGCTTCAGCCTCTTACACAAACCTCCTTGAGTGTCTCACCAGCTGCTGATACCACACACAGCCCTGGCCTTGCCCACTTCCCCTTCTGCCTGAGAGTTGGTGTGCCTGAGAAATAGATGAGACCAGTAAAAATGTGTTTAATGTCTCATGCCTTTTCATATTTAAAATCTTTGTATAAAAATGCAAATAACAACTCAGTATTGTCTATTATTTTTGTAACCTTACCACAAACTTCTCTGCTTGAATATAAGAGATTTATTAATTTTTTTATAGCACTGGAGTTCTGCTATTCAGCATAAGACTCTTTGGACTCAAGTTATGAAGAATCCATGAATGTGATTAATATATGAAATATGTCTTCCAAGTTGGAACCTCTAGGAAACAGTAAATTTACTCCATTCTTTAAATTACAAATGGGTTTATTACTTCAATTTACTGGTGACCTTTTCTCTTATCTTTTTTTTTTTTTAGTTTTATAAATTCTTCTTTTTATCCAATGTGGAGACCTTTAACGAGAGAAGAAGAGTAGAAGAGGGGAGAAATAAAGGCCTGTCATGAGCACATGGAGGGGAGGGGTTGGGGTCGGGAGAGAAGGGACAAAGTTAAGAGGGCAAGAGAAGAGCAAAGATCAAGAGAAAGAGCTTATAAATTCTTCTAATTTATATTAAATTTGCATGCATATGATTGTCCACTAGTATGTATATGTGTTCATGTTTGCAGTGCACATATGGCATGTCATGTTTGTAGAGGTCAGAGGACAACCTGGATATGATTTTCTTCTTTGACATTTGGTTTCAAGGGATGAAACTCAGGTTTGACATCAGGCATGGTAGCAAATTTATTTGTCATCTGAATTTTCTTGCTTTCCCTTAACATCCTTTATTTATGTAAAGTCATTGTATGGAATTTTCATGAAAAAAATTTTTTTCAATGGATTCTGTGTTTTGATGTATGTACTAATCTTCCATATTTTGCCTTCTCTTTCTTGCTATCTCTTCTTCCAGACCCTCTTCTAAATATCTAGCTCTCTCTCTCTCTGTCTCATACACACACACACACACACACACACACACACACACACACACACACACAAACACAGAGAGAGAGAGCTGTTCCCACTTACATAGACATATTACATATGCAAACAAAAATTTATACATATACACACGTACACCACACATATACACATGTGTATGCACCCACATACACATACACACATAATAAAACCACATATTCCTACACACACATGCACTCACACAGAGACATACACACATACACACAAACTTTACATATGTGATATTTATTGCTTTTGTTTCTGGAGCCACATGTCCATCTAAAATCTCCATACCTGATTTCCAAGTGTAGAAGTGTCAGAAGGTGCTTACTTTCAGTGTTTATGCTGTGTGAGGTAACCCACACCCAAAAGGACATATATAGCATATATTCACTGGTAAGCGAATATTAACCAAAAAGTACAGAATGCCCATTATCCAGCCCCATAGACTATAAGAAGTTAAGCAAGAAAAATGTCCCAAGTGAGGATGCTTCAATCCCACTTAGAAGGGTAAATAAAATAATCACAAGGATGGAGAGGAGATGGAGGAATACATCTAGATGCTAGAGGAGAGGTGGAAGGGGAAGGAGGGCAGAATCAAGTATGGGGAAAGACAGGATAGAAGCCCAGAGTGCTAGGAATATGAATGCCAATATGCAGCTGTCAGGGTTGGGAGGCAGGGGAAAGTTTTAGAAAGGCCCAGAGTCCTGGCATGTGAGAGGCTCCCAGGACTCAATGGGGATGGCCTTAGGCAAAATGCTCAACAGTTAGGAGATGTAACCTGAAGAGACAACTTCCAGAGATAAATAGGTCTCTCAATTGAGGAATGGGGTCACCAAACCACCTTCGACATTTTTTATCCAGAATCGTTTCTGTCTTAAAGAAATTCAGGGGAAAAATGGGGCTAAGAATGAAGGAAAGGCCATCCAGTGATCAGCCCAACTTGAGATCTATCCTTTGGTTGTCAACAAATCCTGACACTGATGCTATGTTGTGATTTCAGAAAAGACGCAATCATGAGTGTTCTCTGGGAGGCCTTACCAGTAGCTAAGTGAACCAGATCTAGAAACTTAAATCCAACCATTGGACTGTGGTCAGGGATCCCTATGGAAGAGTTAGGGGAAAGACTGAAGGAGCTGAAGGGGTTGGCAAACCCATAGGAAGACCAACTAACCTGGTGTCAACTAACCTGGACCTCTGGGAGCTCCCAGAGACTAAGTCACCAACAAAAGACCATACATAGGCTGATCTGTTGTTCCATGCACATATGTAGCAGAGAACTGCCTTTTCTTGCCTCAGTTGGAAAGGATGTGCCTAATCCTCTAGAAAATTGATGCCCCAGATAAAGAGGATGCTAACTCGGGGAGCTAGAGGGGAGTACCCTCTCAGATTCAAAGAGGAGGTGGGATGGGATGAAGAATTTTGAGAGGAGAAACCAGGAGGGACAACATTTAGAATGTAAATAAGGAAATTAATTTTAAAAACATCAGCTCTTTTTTATGAAACTGGTAGAGGAATGTGGGCCTCGTGTTGGGAACAATCTCAACAACTGTCAGCTGAGCCATAAAACACCTTCAGTAATTTAGATGACAGTTGTAACGTCTATACAGGGAAACAACAAGCTCTCTTTTGAACCTGACATAAAATGACTTTTAATGGCACAGTTTGATGTATATGTAATTTTAACCAAGTCTAGTAAATGACACTCCTAATTTTTGGCAGCTCTAATATTGTAAGCAGTAAAAGAATTTTTACCATTTCTGTCAAAAATAAATTTTATGTTTGTTAGATACAGAATAAAAATTTGCATACAATAGCTAGTTTATTTTTACAGTGTCAGTTTTTAAAGTAGCTACAAATGTGTGAGCTAGTGATAAATAATAGGTACAGCCAGTTTGCATTCCAGTGTCTCTCCTAGTCTCTCATAACCCCTTCCTGTGTGAGCTTTCAAAGAAGTATGTTTCATAAGGGACATGTGAACAAGTCTAATGAAGTCATGAGTAAACGTTTTGAAGTATAGCACCTCATTTTTTAATGTAATGTGTTTCTGAGATGGGAGTAAAGAAGCATTATTTTACTTTTTCTTATAAAATATTTAAAATATACAATAAAAATTTACTTCTAATATTGATGTTCATGACTTATGGATACTCTGCAGAATTCTGCCAGGCTTTTTTTATTGTTTTTAATTTTTTTGATTCCATCTGAATTTTACATCAAGATCTTCAGTGTCACTAATCTTCCTCTACTTCTCTATCTGCCTTAAATACTTCCAGCTTACCTCACAAGAAAAATTAAAGAGAAACAAAACAATGCATAAAATAATCTCATCCAAGAAGCCGTAGTGTGGCACAGTATGCCCCACAGTATATACCTTTTTGTCTACAAATCTTTACTTGGATCTTCACATTGTAATGATTCACTGGTCTGGTTCAAGATCTTTGGTGTCTGTGATACCATCAATATTGGATCCTCATCAGGATTTCTCCCTGTTATTCTGTGTTGTCCTGCGTAATGAAGATGCTGAAGCTTTGGATCTGCAGAATTAGTTCTTTCACAAGTTCCAGTAGTTCATAGATGAGGGAGATGTTGGAGTGAGCCAACTCAAAGCTCTGAATCTGGACTTTCATGGTAGCTGGGGTGGTCAGTCTACCAGCTCTCCTACACCCACATAACCAGGGTGAATTCTCTCGTACTGTTTCAGCTGGCTCACTCGATGCTACAGACTGCAAGGAGCAGGAGGAGCTCTCCTTCTTTCATGTCCTCAGGTTAAGCTCACCTGCATGGATGTCACCAAAGCCAGCTCTACAGCAATGGCAGTTGAGTTGCAGGGCCCAATTTCCAGACACCTACCGATGGCAAGGAACTGGGTCACCTCTCCTGCTCTCACACTTTTGGGGCTGGCTCATCTGCATCTTTCTTCAGTAGGTTCTACTGTGCTGCCCAGGTAAGGTATAGGACCTGCATTCCAGAGGGATGCAGCCATTGAAGAGTAGGGTAGCTTTCCTACTCTCACAACCCTGGGGCCAGCTCTTCTAATTGCCATAGGCAGCAAGTGGTGTGAGAGAATAATGAAGAGAGAAGAGAAATACCTGTGAGGACCACATGCTCTAGAAGTCTAGTGTCCTTTTCATTTTATTATTGGGTCCCTGATGTTGGGTAAGTAGGCATCATTCTGTTTACTTCCTGCTGACATTGGGGCATCAGTGTGGGGGGACCTGGTGAAGCAGGGATGTTGGTCAAGTGCATGAATAGCAGGCTATGCCAGAAGATGCCCAGGTTCTGTGCAGCCATCTAAGGCTAGGGAGCTGTAGTGTGTGATGCTGAACTAGGATGTGCATTCTCAGGAAATAGCTGGGACTGCACAGAAGTTGCTGGAGTAGTCTGTGGTCTATTTGGAATCTATTGGAACAGATAGACTAGGAACAGAAGCAAAGTTAAACAGTTTAGAAAAAATTCTCTCTTGCATGTATATTTGAAACTTTTAGATTTATGGTTGTGGTGGTTAGGAAGAGGAGCACCATGAACAAGGAAATGAGAAGAAATCCCACCCTAGGAAAGGCAATAGGCAGAAAATCTTAGACTGTTGATTGGTAGGAGTACTTATCTGGAGTCTGTTTGATAGCTCTTGAGAGGAGCCAGAAAAAATTTAGATTTGCATTATAAAGTTAATTCAAGAAAAACTGTTATCTGAGAGCAGGATCTGGTTGTATTGGGGAGAATATAACCTGAGAGGCTTTTGTTGGATCAGAGTAGTCTTTGGGGGAGGAAGGCTCTAAGCGGGTACCAGTCTGTGGACCAAGTCCCAGCCAGTAGAGGAACACTTAGCCCAGCCATCTGAACAGAAAGGTCTCAGACTCTGGTGTGGTGGGAGCAGAGCAGGCTGCTAGACATTTTCCATGGATTTCACTGTCCTAGGGTTGGTGGCAAGTCACATAGGAAACCTAGGAACCTGAGCTGGAGCCACTGGGTGGAGAAAGGCTTCAGTTAAGCACCAGACTTGTTGGACAGAGCCAAAGTCCAACAATAAGGGTTTCAGGAGAGGAAATTCTTCTAGGGAGAGTTACATCTCAATAAAAAGCAGGCACCCTCAGAAGATCTTTGGTGAAATAACTGGTGAACTTTATTCCTTGTGGACAGGTACTTTATAAAAATGTGGTAGGGTGGGATCTAGAGGTTGATCTTCCCATTGGCTTAGTCTGAGATGTCAGGGATGCTTTATTTACACAGGAAAGATTTCAGAATTTTCCTTGTATGACTGATTGTCATGCTTCTCCTAGTGGAGTGTCATAAGCTTCAGGACTGGAACCTTGTTGGGAGCTGATTCAAAACCCTGCCATTTTTAATTATGAGATTTTTATCAGGGTTCTGAACTTGCTACAACATTACTATTTCTTCTGTCCAGTGTCAGGATCTATTCCTCCAAATGTAGGTTCTGAAATTAAAATATTTTGGGAACATAGATGAGTGGGGAGGCTCTTAATCAATAGTGAGAGGGGTTTCCTGTAACAGGATTTGAGGTTTGGTTTGGAAAGGTGGAGAGAACTTGGCGTTGGTTCCCAAAGGCGGCCTTGAATGATCAAGGTACAATCAATCAGTAATGGAGGTACAGTATCGGTAACTAGTATGTTGGCAGAGAAACTGTGACTAACCCAAGGCTTTGAAGAAAGGAGTAAAGAAAAAAGTGGAAGACTTTTAAGGAAGTATCAGTGAAGTTGAGGAGAGAATGTTGTTGAATGACATTAACCAAAGTGATAGTTTGGTTATGAATGTGTTTTGTAAAGACCAACTAAGTAATATTGGGGTTAGTGACAGGAGGTATATTCTAACAGCATGAAGGGTAGTCACTTTCCCAGCTATTGTATTGCTTAAAGCATATTAAAATATAAAGTCTCTGTGTGTTCTTTCATCTGGGAATAAAGGGAAGGTACCAAATGCTGCCACCCACATTTAGACTGAGCTGCATATTGAACATCTGCTACATATGTGCAAGGTACCTAGGTAAAGCCCATGTATACTCTTTGGTTGGGGACTCAGTCTCTGAAAGCTCCATGGAGGTCACATTAGTTGAATCTGTTGGTGTTCCTGCAGAGTTCCTATCCCATTCAGAGTCTTCTATGCTTCCCTCTCTTCGTAAGAGTTCTTGGCCACCCTCCAATGTTTGGCTGTGAGCCTCTTCATCTGTTTTCAGTCAGCTGAGTAGCGCCTCTGAGAGGATGGTTAAGGTAGCCTCCTATTTGCAAGCATAACAGGGTATCATTAATAATGCCAGGGATTTGTACTTGCCCATGGCATGGTTCTCAATTTGAGCCAATTATTGGTTGGTCACTCCTATACCAATCCTATGCAGTTTTTTTTATTATTATTTCACTTATTTACATTTTAAATGCTGTCCCCTTTCCCAGTCTCCCCACTGTAAACTCCCCATTTTCCATCCAATTACCCTCCCCTTTGCCTCTAAGTGAGTGATCTTCCACCCACCCACTTACCCACTCCCACTTATAGCACCGAGTTTCATTGGGGCAAAAAGCCTCCAAGAACCAAACACATCCCTCCCACTGATGCCACATAAGACAATCTTTTGCTACATATGTAACAGGATCCATGGATCAATCCATGTATACTCTGGCTGGTGGTTTAGTTTCTGGGAGCTCTGAGGGGTCCAGTTATTGAATATTGTTCTTTTTATGTGGTTGCAATCCCCTTCAGCTTTTTCAATCCTTCCCCTATCTCTTCCACTGGGGTTCACAGGCTCAGTCCTATTGGTTGACTATTTATACATGTATCTATGTTTTCAGGTGCTGGTGGAGCCTCTCAGAGGACAACCTTACTAGGCTCCTGTCTCCAAGCACTTTTTGACACCAGCAATAGTGCTGAGGTTGAGTATCTGTGAATGGGACAGATCCCAAATTAAGACTATCTCTGGATGGCCTTTCCTTCAGTCTCTGCTCCATTTTGTCCCTGTACTTCCTTTAAACAAGATTCTAGGTTAAAAATTTTGAGATGGGTGGTTGGTCCCATCCCTGACTTGGGGGCCGTGCCTATCTATTGGTGGTGTCTTTAGGTTCTATCTCCTCCCTGTTGGATATTGTAACTGATATCATCCACAATGAGTGGTGGGAACCTCACACATCCGTGAACATTCTAGTGGTTCCTTCAACATTCCACATCCTACATAATTTTATTCATTCTCCTGGATCTCACCTTCTTTGCTGTCTCTTCCCATACCTGATCCTGCTTACATTTTCCCCACTCTCTCCTGTCCCACCCAGGTCCCTCCCTCTACCGCTAATTTTGTTCCCACTTTTAGTGAGAATGAAGCATCCACACTTTGGTCTTTCTTCTTGTCAAGCTTCATATAATCCATGAGTTATATCATGCATATTCTGAGATTTTGGGATAATCTTCATTTATCAGTGAGAAGATACCATGTATGTCGTTTTGGTTTGGGTTACTTCACTCAGGATGATATTTTATAGTTCTATCCATTTGCTTACGAAATTCCTGAAGTCTTCTTTTTTTTCTTTCTTTCTTTCTTTCTTTCTTTCTTTTTTTTTTTTTTTTTGGAGCTGGGGATGGAACCCAGGGCCTTGCACTTGCTAGGCAAGCAATCTAACACTGAGCTGAATCCCCAACCCCCTTCATTTTTAATAGGTAAGTAGTATTCCATTGTGTAAATGTACCAGTTTTCTATATCCATTCTTCCCTTGAGGGACATTTCGGTTGTTTTAGCTTCTGGCTATTACAAATAAGGCTGCTGTGAACATAGTGGAACAGTGTCCTTGTTATATACCAGAACATCTTTTGGGTATAGGCTCAGAAGTGGTATAACTGGGTCTCTAGCTAGAACTATTTCAAATTTTCTGACAGACCGCCAGATTGATTTCCAAAGTGTTTACACCAGCTTGCAATGCCCCCAACAATGGAGGAGTGTTTCTCTTTCTCCACATTCTTGATAGTATCTGCTGTCAACTGAGATTTTGACCTTAGCCATTCTGATTGGTGTGAGGTAGATGATTTGAGGTGCATTTTCCTGATGTCTATGGATATTTAACATTTCTTAAGGTACTAGAGCAGCTATTTGAGATTTCTCAGTTGAGAATTCTTTGTTTAGATCAGCACCCCACTTTTTAGAAGGTGGGTTATATGGGTTGCTATGGTCTAACTCATTGAGTTCTTAGCATATTTTGGATATTGGCCCTCTATCAGATGTATGGTTGGTGAAGATTTTTTGCAATCTGTAGGTTGGTGGTTTGTCCTATTGACAGTACCCTTTGCCTTACAGAAGTTTTTCAGTTTTATGAGGTCCCATGTATCTATTGTTCATCTTAGAATCTGAGCATTGGTGTTCTGTTCAGGAAAATTACTCCTGTGCAGATACATTCTGGCTCTTTTCCACTTTCTCTTCTATTAGATTCACCATAACTGGTTTTATGTGGAGGTCCTTAATCCTATTGTACTTGAACTCTATACAAGGAGGCCAAAATGAAAGAATTTGCATTCTTGAACATACTGACTGCTAGTTGAATCAGAATCATTTGTTAAAAATGCTTTCTCCTTTCCACTGTATGACTTTGGCTTCTTTGTCAAACGTCAAGTGGCAAGAGGTTTGTAGGTTTATTTCTGAGTCTTCGATTCTTTTATTCGTACATCTTTATTAAATTGGGTATTTCTTATTTACATTTCAATTGTTATTCCCTTTCTCAGTTTCCAGGTCAACATCCCCCTAACACCTTCCCCTTCCCTTCTTTATGGATATTCCCTTCCACATCCTACCCCATTACTGCCCTCCCCATCCCCCAACAACCCCATTCACTGGGAGTTCACTCTTGGTAGGACCAAGGGGTTCCCTTTCCACTGATGCCCTTAGTAGGCTATTCATTGCTACCTAGGCAGTTGGAGCCCAGAGTCAGCCTCTGTATAGTCTTTGGGTAGTGGCTTAGGCCCTGGAAGCTCTGTTTGGTTGGCATTGTTGTTCATATGGGGTCTAAAGCCTCTTCAGGCTCTTTCAGCCCTTTCTCTGATTCTTTCAACGAGGTTCCCGTTCTCAGTTCACTGTTTTGCTGCTGGCGTTCGCCTACGTATTTGCCTTATTCTGACTGTGTCTCTCAGGAGAGATCTACATCCGGTCCCTGTCAGCCTGCACTTCTTTGCTTCATCCATCTTATCTAGTTTGGTGACTGTATATGTATGGGCCACATGTGGGACAGGCTCTGAATGGGTGTTCCTTCAGCCTCTGTTCTAAATCTTGCCTCCCTATTTCCTCCCAAGGTTATTCTTTTTTCCCCCCGTAAAGAAGGAGTGAAGCATCCACATTTTGGTCATCCTTCATGAGTTTCATGTGTTCCGTATATTTAAGGTAATTTAAGCATTTGGGCTAATATCCACTTATCAATTAATGCATACCATGTGTGTTTTTATGTGACTGGGTTACCTCACTCAGGATGATATTATCCAGTTCCATCCATTTGCCTATGAATTTAATAAAGTCATTGTTTTTGATAGCTGAGTAGTATACTACTGTGTAGAAACACCACATTTTCTGTATCCATTCCTCTGTTGAAGGGCATCTGGGTTCTTTCCAGCTTTGGCTATTATAAATAAGGCTGCTATGAACATAGTGGAGCATGTGTCTTTGTTATATGTTGGGGCATCTTTTGGGTATATGCCCAAGAGAGGTATAGCTGGGTCCTCAGGTAGTTCAATGTCCAATTTTCTGCGGAACATCCAGACTGATTTCCAGAATGGTTGTACCAGTCTGCAATCCTACCCAAAATGGAGGAATTTTCCTCTTTCTCCACATCCTTGCCAGCATCTGCTGTCACCACAGCTTTTGATCTTAGCCATTTTGACTGGTGTGAAGTGGAATCTCTGGGTTGTTTTGATTTGCATTTCCCTTATGACTAAAGACGTTGAACATTTCTTTAGGCGCTTCTCAGCCATTCAGCATTCCTCAACTGTGAATTCTTTGTTTAGTTCTAAACCCCATTTTAAATACGGTTATCTGTCTCCCTGCAGTCTAACTTCATGAGTTCTTTGTATATTTTGTATACAAGCCTGTTATCAGTTGTAGGATTGGTCAAGTTCTTTTCCCAGTCTGCGGGTTGCCACTTTGTCCTAACAACAGTGTCCTTTGCCTTATGGAAGCATTGTAGTTTTATGAGATCCCATTTGTTAATACTTGATCTTAGAGCATAGGCCATTGGTGTTTTGTTCAGGAAATTTTCTCCAGTGCCTATGTGTTTGAGATTCTTCCCCACGTTTTCTTCTATTAATTTGAGTGTATCTGAATGGGCGTTCCTTCAGCTTCTGTTCTAAACTTTGCCTCCCTATTACCTTCCAAGGGTATTTTTGTTCCCCCTTTAAAGAAGGAGTGTATTGAAGCATCCACATTTTGGTTTGATGTGGAGGTCCTTGATCCACTTGGACTTAAGTTTTCTACAGGGTGATAAGAATGGATCCATCTGCATTCTTCTACATGCTGACCTCCAGTTGAACCAGCACCATTTGTTGAAAATGCTATCATTTTTTCCATTGATTGGTTTTGGCTCCTTTATTAAAAATCAAGTGACCATAGGTGTGTGGGTTCATTTGAGGGTCTTCAATTATATTCCACTGGTCTACTTGCCTGTGTCTGTACCAATGCCGTGAATTTTTTTTCTCACTATTGCTCTGTAATACTGCTTGAGTTCAGGGATGGTGATTCACCCTGAAGTTCTTTTATTGTTTAGTATAGTTTTTGTTCTCCTGGGTTTTTTGTTATTTCAGATAAATTTGTAAATTGTTCTGTCCAACTCTGAAGAATTGGATTGGAATTTTGATGGGGATTGCATTGAATCTGTAGATCACTTCAATTTCTTTCTTCAGAGGCTTGAAGTTCTTATCATACAGGTCTTTCACTTGTTTGGTTAAAGTCACACTGAGGTATTTTATAATATTTGGGACTATTATGAATGGTGATGTTTCCCTCATTTAGTTCTCAACTTGTTTATGTTTTGTATAGAGGAAGGCTACTGATTTTTTGAGTTAATTTTATACCCAGCCACTTTGCTGAAGGTGTTTATCAGGTTTAATAATTCTCTGGTTGAAGATTTGGGATCATTTAAATGTACTATATGATCTGCAAAGAGTGACATTTTGACTTCTTCCTTTCCAATTTCTATCCCTTTGATTTCCTTTTATTGTCCGATTGCTCTGGTTAGGACTTTGAGAACTATATTAAATAGTAGGGTGAGAGTAGGCAGCCTTGCCTAGTCCCTGATTTTAGTGTAATTGCTTCAAGTTTCTCTCCATTTAGTTTAATGTTAGCTACTTGTTTGCTGTATATGACTTTTACTATGTTCAGGTATGGGCCTTGAATTTCTATTCTTTCCAGGACTTTTATCATGAAGGGGTGTTTAATTTTGTCAAATGGTTTCTCAGCATCTAGTGAAATGATCGTGTGGTTTTTATCTTTCAGGTTTTTTTTTTTATATAGTGGATTACGTTGATGGTTTTCCATATATTAAACCATCCCTGCATACCTTGGATGAAGCCTACTTGATCAAGTTGGATGATTGTTTGGATATTTTCGTGGATTCGGTTTGCAATAATTTTATTGAGTATTTTTGCGTCAATATGCATAAGGGAAATTGGTCTGAAGTTCTTTCTTGGGTCTTTGTGTGGTTTAGGTATAAGAGTAATTGTGGCTTCATAGAAGGAATTCAGTAGTGCTCTGACTGTTTCAATTTTGTGGAATAGTTTGGATAGTGTTGGTATGAGGTCTTCAATGAAAGCATGATATTATTCTGCACTGAACCCATCTGGACCTGGGTTCATTTTGTTTGGGAGACTTTTAATGACTGCTTCTATTTCTTTAGAAGTTATGGGTTTGTATAAAGGGTTTATCTGTTCCTGATTTAACTTCTGTACTTGCTATCTGCCTAGGAAATTGTCCATTTCCTCCAGATTTTCAATTTTTGTTGAATATAGGCTTTGATAGTAGGATCTAATGATTTTTTTAATTTCTTCCAATTCTGTTGTTATGTCTCTCTTTTCATTTCTGATTTTGTTAATTTGGACCCACTCTCTGTGTCCTCTGATTAGTCTGGCTAAGGGTTCATCTATCTTGTTGATTTTCTCAAAGAACCATCTTTTGGTTCTGTTGATTCTTTGTGTAGCCCTTTTTGTTTCTATTTGGTTGATTTCAGTTCTGAGTTTGATTATTTCCTGCCTTTTACTCCTCCTCGGTGTATTTACTTCTTTTTGTTCTAGAGCTTTTAGATGTGGTGTCAAGCAATTCTATCCCATGATCTACCTGTCTGTCTCTATCTGTACCTATCTGTATCTATACCAAGCAGATTTTATCACTATTTCTCTGTGGTACAGCTTGGGGCGAGGGATTGTGATTTCCCTCAAAAGTTCTTTTGTTGTTTAGAATTATTTTCACTATTCTGTTTTTTTTTAATTCTAGATGAAGTTGAGCATTTCCTTTTCTATCTCTGTGAAGAATTGGTTGGAATTTTGTTGGTGATTGCACTGAATGTGCAGATTTTGTTTGGTAAAATGGCCATTTTTTTACTATGTTAATCCTACTGATCCATGGGCATGGGATATTCCTCCATCTTCTGATGTCTTCTTCTGTTTTCAGAGACTTGAATATTTTGTCCTGCAGATCTTTCCCATGCTTGGCTAGAGTTACATCAAAACATTTTATATCATTTGTGACTACTGTGAAAGTTTTTTTTTCTCAGCCCATTTGTCCTTTGAGTAGAGGAAAGGTACTGATTTGTTTGAGTTGAATTTATATCCAGCCCCTTTTCTAAAGTGGCTTATTGGTTATGTAGGATCTCTCTGCTAAAAATGTTGTGGTTGCTTACATATACGGTGATACCACCCACAAGTAGTGACACCTTGACTTCTCCCGTTCCAATTTGTACTCCTTTGACATCCTTTTGTTTTCTAAATGCTGTAGCTAGAACTATTAGTACTATGTTGAATAGGTAGGGAGAGAGTGGGCAGCCTTGTCTTGTCCCTGATTTTAGTGGGATCACTTCAAATTTCTCTATTTCATTTGATGTTGACTATTGATTTGCTGTATATTATTGCTTTTGTTATGTATAAGTATATGCCTTAAATTCCTGTTCTCTCTCGATTTTAACAAGAGGTGTTGTATTTTGCCAAAAGTCTTTTCAGCATCTAATGAGATGATCATGTGATTTATTTGTTGCTATTTTGTTCATATAGTGGATTATACTGATGGATTTCCATATATTGAACCATCCCTGCTTCCCTGGGATGATACCTACTTGATCGTGGTTGTGATATGTTGCTAATTCAGTTGTGAGAATTTTGAGTATTTTTGCATCAATATTCATAAATGGAATTGGTCTGAGGTTCTCTTTTTTGTTGTGTTTTTGTGTGGTTCAGGTATCAGCTTAAAAATGGCTTCATAGAAGAATTAGGCAATGTTCCATTTGTTTTTACTTTGTGGAATAGTTTGAGAAGTATTTTTATTAGGAAGGTCTTTGAAGGTCTGATAGAATTCTAAACTAGAACCATCTGCCCCTGGGCATTTTTTGGTTGGGAGACTCCTAATGAGTCCTTCTATTTCCTTAAATGTTATGGAACGGTTTAGATATTTTATCTGATTCTGATTTAAATTTGTTACCTGTTATCTGTCTAGAAAATCATCCATTTCAGCATAAAATCAATATATTCCCACAATAACTTTCTTTCCCTTTATCCTGGAACTGTTTTTACATACATATACATATATATATGAATTTTTTTGCTTTATATTACCATGCTAAGGCTGCTGTTGTAGTGGTATAGTTGAAAGCTCCATTAAAGCTTTGCCTGGAGAAAACTCAGCTATAACTTGTTGAGTTATTGTTCTTTCATACAAATTCAGGCAATTTTTCTGATGTTCCAAAGACAAGTAGCACATGATGATTTAGACTAAATAGAGAAATTTTAATTTAGGCTATATCCCTCCATGAAGAGATTTTGTCTTTTATATCATAACAAATGACAACATCCCCATAGATAAGTCATCATCAGAAAATTTCTTCTTGCTAAGTGGGACTATTTAAGACAAAATGGAAAGAGTAAGAGACCTTAGTATTCAGTCTAAAATTTAGTATATACATCAAACTTCTCCACAGAGGGCTCAGGCATCTCTGTGGAAGAGGAGGCAGAAAGGTTTTGAGAGCCAGGGGAAATAAATGTCATCAAGGGAACAATATCTTCCAGATACAACAGGACAGATGCATGAACATGTGAAATCACATAGACTGTGGCACTAAACATAGGTTCAGCACAGGTCTAAGCTTGATGTGGTTCCATTGGTGAGAGAGGGAAATGGACACAAGCTCTCATTTTTAGCCATGAAACTATCATGTAACAACTGCCCTGTTGTCTCTCTTATATGATCATGTGTTAGCAGTTTACAGAGGAGATCTGAATATGCTTGTCAGAAATAATTTACCAGTTTATATTTGAAAAGTAGATTTCTAAAATTATATATTTAATACAAAATAAAAGTCAAATGGATATTGCACTAAATTACTGTCATCTAGGATTTTGAGAGAATGAATTCTGAGCTTCTCTTTTCATCTCTGTCCCATGTTTGGCCTGGAAACAGAAGCCAACACCCTGTTCTTTGACATCAGTGTCTTTACAGATGGGAGATATTGAACAAACTTAGCACCAATTTCCTCTTTTTTTTTTAAATTTCCTTTCTGTGTCTCCACCCTCTACCCTTACTTTACTATATGTTACTTTGTTGTTGTAATTTTCTGAGCTTATCTTATTGTTTCCCTGGAACCGTCAATCTGAGATATCTCTCCTCAAGTTTCTGCAAAATTCAAGTGATTTAAAAATATTTCTTGCGTTTCAACCCAATATTGCTATTAGAGTGCATAGTACATTTTTTTTGATCTGTTAGCTAGAATTTTTCAATGATCGCTTACACTCTTTCTGATGATATTTTTGGCTGTTGATTGACCTCAGCCTCTCTCACCCACACTGCCCAGTCATTTGCTTTGCTTTTTGCTGACTGTTTTGCATGGGCCCCTCCAGCCTAGCCCAGCTGATCCTAAACCCAACTGCCTTAGAAACCAGTGAACCTCAGATAGGAAGGGGGAGCAATATGGATTCATAGGCCCAGGTCCTCATGCTGCTGCTGCTCTGGGTATCTGGTAAGAAATTTAAAACTATTATTATTATTTTAGAGTCATATCTTTTTATATAAGAAATTTGCAATGTGTGCAAGTGTATAATATTTCTTATATAATAATGCTCTGAAATTTGATATTACAAGGATCTCTGAATGACAAATTTCAACTATTATTATATTCTGTTTGTCTATGTATGCATGTTCACCGTCCATTTGTAACTGTTGGTACCTGTGGGGACATTGTGATGACCCAGTCTCCATCCTCGCTGGCTGTATCAGCAGGAGAGAAGGTCACTATGAGATGCAAGACCAGTCAGAGTCTTTTACTGACTAGCAACCAAAAGAACTACTTAGCCTGGTACCAGCAGAAACCATGGCAGTCCTCTAAACTGCTGATATCATGGGCATCCCCTGAGAAATCTGGTGTCCCTGACCGCTTCACAGGTAGTGGATCTGGGACAGATTTCACTCTCACCATCAGCAGTGTGCAGGCTGAAGACATGGCAGTTTATTACTGTTATCAGTACTACAACTATCCTCCCACAGTGATTCAACCTCCTACACAAACCTCTTGAGACTCTTATAAGTTACCTGTACCACACACAGAACTGGGTCTGCAAACTTCTTCTGCCTAATAGCCAATGTGCCTGAAACACTCATGAAAAAGTGTTTGTAAAGCTCATCAAAAATAAAGGGCTCAAAATCTTTTGTCTTTGGTTCTGAAAAAAACCTATATATGAAAATGCAGAAAAGAACTCATTATTATAGTTCTTTTCCTTCTGTAACAATTTGCTTGAAAATTAGTGAGTTACATTTTTAGAATTCTGGAGTCCCAGTATCTAACATAAGTCACTTTGCACTGATTTTGATGATAATGGCTTACTGCATTTTGTTTTGGGGACTCTAGAAACAGAATATTTTTCTTTCTTTTCTAGCCTCTAGAAGGCTTTCTTACTTTTTGTGTCCCTTTCTTCTGTTTTTCTTCTCTTTTTCATAAATTCTTTTAATTTTCACTTCATTGTAGTTAATTAGTTACCTTTTTCTGTGTGCACATAGGTGTATGCTTTTGTCTCTCTGTATGTGTCTACATATTTGTAGCTGTACCTATTTTTGGCATGTTTGTAGAGATCAGAAAACAACTTGGACTTGATTTTCCCTTTTTGTCTTTTAGGTTCTGGGAATTAAATTCAGGTCTGATATTAGGGTTGTTATCAAGTATCTTCGTCCTCTGAGTAATTTTATAGCTCCTTAAATTCCTGTACTGATGTCAATTCATTGTACACAATTTTCACAAAAGCAATAACTTTCCAGTATATCATATATTTTGACCATATGTGCTAAATTTCCCCTTTCCCACATCCATTTTATTACCTTTCTTCCTCTAGCCCATCTTTTACTTTTACTTTTTTATGCACACACACATGCAAACACATATACATATGACAGACACATACCCACATGCATGTATATACACATATACACATATGTGTACCTATAAACACATACATATCACAGTTATACACATATAGATACATTCATATCCATATAGATACATATACACATACATATATATACACACATACATTTATACAATATAACATGTACACACATGCTCTCATACAGAAATACATAGATACATACACATGCTCACATAGATATATAAAATTTGCATAATTAGAATCTGCATATTTATGATCCAGAAAGGAAAGAAAATAAGGTATTTTTGCTCCTTTTGCTGGGACCACATGTCCCTCTGAAGTCTCCATATTTGATTTCCAACAATGAGACTGAGAAACCTCCCTCCATCCTAATGGTAGATTTAATTTTGTGTCAAAATATGCTGTCTTCCAGCTTACAGCTCATATAAATTAAAAATTTTAATGCTTTTAGAAGGAAATAGTGTCTGGTTTTGTGAAAGCAATATACTAACCAATTTTGTTCATGCTCTATTTAAGAAACTTACTATGCCTAATTTGGGGTATGGCAGGGAACAAGTGTGTTACAGACTACATAGAATTGCTGAAGATCTCCAAATATCTTAAAGCAGATATTCTGACCAATGATTCTGAAGAGTGAACCCTTGAGTTACTAAGTTTAAAAAATCCCCAAGTAAACATAAAGAGGCTTTTAAGCCAACAAATATGAATCATAATAGAGAAAGAAAATCACAAAACATCAAGTAAAAATATTCCTCCCAAAGGACCATAACTCCCTCCAGGATTTAAATCAAAGATAGTGAAATTGGTAAAATATTGGTAGAAGATTTTACAAACATATTCATGTTTGTAGGGAGGAATATGAATTCAGCTGTAGGGAGGAACGCTACTGATTTATATTCAAACATCCGCAAGATGGATAAAAGTGCATCATCAATGAGGCATTAGAGTTGAGTAAGGACAAAAATACACTGAAATGATCGGAACTAAATTATTAATATGTCAATTATAATATAGAAAACAAAAAATCACTGTAAGATTCCGTAAAACATATGAAAGTGTATCCACAATCAAGGTTTAAGTAGAAAAATACCACATCATTGAAACATTAATAATTTGTTTTAAAATGTTATAATTATAAAATGACTATAATTTCAAAGAATTCTAGCATATTAGAAAGAAAATAATCCCAACAATTATAAAATATAGAAGAGCTGAGAAAAAACTAAAGCAATAGGGAACATATTGAATGAAATGTGAACAGAAAGTTTCAGATATAAAGAAAGCTTGACAAGTATAAGAAGGCATTCAGTTCCCTATGTAAGTATCACCAGAGAAGACCCTCTCAATGTCATGGATTGTGTCTATTATGTAAAAAAGTAAAGAAACAATGTCAAAATATATAATGGAAAATTCCATCTCAATAGCCAAGAGAAACACATCACACAAATAACTGAACTCTAACTGAAAACCTTAAAGGTCAGAAAAGCATGGAGCAATGTATTTAAGATATAGAAGAAAATAAAATAAATTAGCTATGCCAAGCAAATTTACCTTTTAAATTGACGAGAAATAAGAAAATATGATTACAAGATAATAATAAACTAAGACAGTTCATGACCATGAAGAGAGCATTGCAAAATACTCTGCACTTGGAAAGGACAAAGAAAAAGTGTCTCAACCCAGAGAGTACATACAAATGTAGTTGTCAAAAGAATAGAGAAACAATGCTTATCATAAAAGGAGTCCTATTTTTTAACACTGTAAGCCAGGAAACTCTAATACAGTTAAACAAAAATCAAGCTAGCAAATAAACAACAGTCCAATACATTATGAAACCTAGCAAAAGTATAGGAATTAATTAACATTTCTTAATAAACTTATGTCACCACAATTAAGCAAAAATGATACACATATTTTTGTACTAGGTTTAAAAATATACATAACTGAATGTTTTCTCCAAGAACCATACCTATCTGACAATGATATACACGTGCTATGTATGGATAGTAGTAAATCAATCAAGAGAATAGGTTTCAAACCAAGCAGGCATTATCTCTTGTCATATTTGCCACAGTAGAATCTAAACCAATGGTGAAGAAAATTTATCAAGAAAGTAAAATGAATCACCAAAAGGTACAGAACAATATCAAATACATACAAGTCAAACATTCCAGTTCCCATTCCATAAAACAAACCCAGATGCAATGGACATACCAAGTCTGATACAATAACAGAGAGAAATGTGTCACTCCCATCTTTAGATTCAAACTGAAAACATGAAGGAGACTTCAATAAACTGCATGAGGAATGGATGGACACAATAAGCTTCTATAATATGTCTCATGTATGTATGTGCACTGTGCATCCTTCATTGCAGTCCATCAACATTCTAAAGATATACTCCATTCTAAGGCACAATGTAAGTTTTAACAAGAATAAGGAAATTTAAATGAAACCAGAATCCAGCACACAGAAATTACAGCAACTGCAGAGTAACCTCTTGAATTACCACAGATTTGTTGAAGAAATCATTGAGAAAAACAAACAATTCTTACAATCAAATGAAAATGACAGTATGGCATCCCAGTATCTTTCAGATGCAGCTATGTGATGCTGAGGGGAAATTATACTGAATCTCTACATCAAAAAAAAAATAAGAATGAGATCAAGCAAATGACTAGATTCAGAGTTTTCATAATGATAAGTCTAATGAAAAGATGAAGTCAACTAATGCAGTTAATGGGAAGAGGTGGTAAATATCAGAGTAGAAATTAATGAAATTAATACTAAAATAGTTATAAATAAAATTATTCAAAGATTTTGTTCTTTGAATAAATAGATGAACAACAGCAAGAGAAGCAGACTTGCATTAATAAATTCAGAGTCAGAAGAGAGGGATTTGCAATAGATTAAAATGAAATGCAGGCATTCATTGCATAGTATTTTGAAATCTCATACTCTCCCAAAATGGAAAATCTAGAAGAAATGTATATGTGTCTACACATATACGACATAACAGCATTAAATAAAAAGGATATTAATAAATTTCAACAGAACCAAAGCAAGCAACATTATTAAGTGGTAATAAAAATGTCTCTCAAAAGTATGAAATTTATTATTTATAGGTGCTTTGTAAGATTCTGCCAGACCTTTAATAAAGAGAGACAATAATGCTCCTGAAACTCTTCAATGCCAGGCTAAAGGAAGGAATACCACCAGATTCATTGTATGAGCCAGCATTTTCCACATGAGAAAATAAAGACAGAAAGAGGAAAAGGAAGAGACAGAGTGGAAGGGATGTTGGGAGGGGGAAGAGTAAGGGGAGGGGGAGGAGTAAGGGGAGGGGGAGGAGTAGGAGGAGGGTAAGGTAGAGGGAGAGAGAGGGAGGAACAGAGAGAGAGAGAGAGACAGAGACAGTACTTTCATAGGAAATCTTGGAACACGTAAATTGGAGTGTACACTATAACCAACTTCATTTTGATTCAGGGCTGAAGACTGGCTCAAAACCAAAAACACCTAACTACAATTCAACAAGAAGTGCTTCTCTATAAGTGCAGATAACTCATGTAAGCTCCCTGAAGGGAACAGGAGTAGTAGGAGTTTTTCCTGAACATAACAAAGAATATAGGCATATTTGGAGGGATCTGCACCCCTCCCTGCAGCTTCTGCTGAAAGATGACAGAATTCTTGGCTTCTCTCTTTGACATCAAAAAAGACAAATTCAACTGTTCATATCATTCAAAATCAGAGCACGTTGTCATGGATGCAGAAGTTTCTTAATTGCATGATAAATTGACCTTTAGCCATTGACTGAAAACACTAATCGATTCTCCAAACAGTAGACAGATGGCTGCTGCCTCACATTATTTTTTGATGGGTTCCTTGAGGAAGTGTTTAATGAAGTGGAACAAAATTATTTTCATTTAGTAACCCATCTTTGTTTTGTTGGTTTTGTCTGTTTGTTTTTTAAATCTTATTGTGAACTGGCTTGTCAATCAACTGTAACACTCTCTAATGGACTCAGTAAAATTGGCTTGGCTCAGAATCACCCAGATCTGTCACTCTCTCAGAATCTACCATCTCTCCTACCAGGACTGGAGGTTGAAAGCATGAATGTCTGCAACAATCTTGGAGACTACCTGTCAGAGAATGACTTGTCAAGTTTTTCCTTGAAGAGGATGCTGAGAAGGCTGTGAAGGGGTTGAATAACTGTTGGTTTGAAGGGCAGCAGATTCATGCACAGCTGTCCCAGGTTACTGCCTTCAGAGATGTCTCCTGCCTCCATTGTGAAATGGTAGACTACACAAGAGATGTTTCTGCATTTTATGCATCTGAAGTATCTTGAGAGGGCTGCTACTCATATTTAGGTCCACATCCCTGTGACTGTGATATTGATCCAGTCACCAGCGACCTGGTAGCAGGAGAGGTGGTAGATACTTTGAGGCAGAAAGATCTGGGTGATTCTGAGCCACGACATTTTTACTGAGTGTCTGTTAGAAAGTATTATAGTTGATTGGCAAGCTAGTTCATAATAAGATTTAAAAATCAAAGAAAACCAAAATAACAAATAAAACACAAAAACAACAAAGCAATGATGGGTTTCTGAATGAAATCTGTAATGAATCAGTAAAACAAAATAAAACAAAGATTATAAGTGATGAACATATAATTCTACTAAATTGGTAAAATAGAGCACTGCTTCTCATAAAATTGAAGTGAGCAAAGGGTACATGCCTACTCTTTCACTCTTATTCAATGTAAAGCTCAGATTTTAGTCAGAGAAAGAAAGGCAAGAGGGAGAAATAAAAGGAATATAAATCGTAAATGAAGAAGTCAAATTGTAATATTGTGTTCTACATAAAAGACACTCAAAATTCTATCAGAAAACTCTTAGACCTGAAAATACTTTCATCAAAAAGCAGAATATAAAAAATAGCAGGATATAAAGGTACATACAAAAATTAGTATCTTTTCTGTATAATGGTATCAAACTTACTAACAAGTCAGAATAAAATTTGATTCATAACTTCAAAACAAAATACCTTAAATGAAGTTAACGACCCCCTTCAATGAAACTGTTGGGGCATTGAATAATTAAGTGAATACAACAGAGGAGGGATAGACCTCCCATGCTAAGAGAGAAGGCTGAGTAGTCTGTGATACCACTGTGATGCATGATTGCTATCCACGTCAGTATCCCAGGGACATTACTCATAATACTGGAAAAGTAATTGTAAAAGTCATTCCACTAACACCAATTGAACTGTATGTTTGGCAGTGTTCCATCATGCAATCACTTAATGCCCTGTGTGTCCATTAATGTTTCTATCACTGTGCTTTATGTTGTCTCAGTTTTGGAGGATCTGCTTCATGTAAAGTATCCTATCTGAGTCTGCTGTGAGGCAGCAATCCGGACAGGAATGTGTGGAGCAAAGCTTAGTATCTTGTGGTTAGGAAAGAGTAGTAGATCAGAGGCACATAGTTCTCCCCATGAAGACATGTTACAGACCTCAAACATGCCCAGTGGCCCTGTATTCATACATATTTCACCACCAACAAAAGAGCAGCCTGGAGACAAAGTCTTTGTCACATGGTCCTTCTGAGAAGAGTAATGTTGCAATCTACTTCAGTCCTTTAAAGGAGGGAACCAAGTTTCACTCAGCCATATGAATTATAATAGTATAATGTGTAAATATCAATGTCTAAGACTTTTTCCACTGTCAAAGTTGACACATCTGATTTTTTTTGTCACATTGTATACAATGTCCTGACATTTCCAATTCTTCTAGTTCAGGTTCCATAAATAAAGAAAATGCTTGTTATGAAAGAGCCTCACTACCCAAAGACTGTGGTTCTGTGTGAAATTGATGGTGAGTGTCCAGTGAAAGGGACACACAGCCCAGCAACACTATTGGCTCCGTGTTTCATAGTAAAGAAATTGACAGCATAGCTGACATTTTGTCCAAAAACCCAGCTGATTTATAAGAATCATGGATTTTGACATATTATTGGTTACAGGACAAAATAATACTCTGTGAAGGTATCTGATGGATTCAACATTGATTTTTGGAGTGAGACTGAGACCTGACCTTATCCTCAATAATGCTCGTTCATTCTAAATTTAGGTTTCCAGACTCACAAAATGAGTCCCATGTTCACTGCTTTATTTTTTCGCTATGCTGATAAGTAAGTTTGTTTTCTCTTTGTGAAAATATCATAATGCCAACTATGCTATTCTAAGATTTAAAAAAAAAATGCTTGGGGCTAGAGAGATGGACCAGTGTTTAAGAGCCCTTCCTGTTCTTGAAGAGGTCATGGATTCAGTTCTCAGCATTCATAACCATCTGCAACTCCAGTTCTAAGGGACACAATTCCCTTTTCTGGAAACCAACTTCAACAGGCTCAAACGTGGTGCATCAACATACATGTAGACCAAACACACATATGTATATAGCAAAAATACAGTTTTTAAAAGTTTATTTCTGAAGGCTCACAGTGCTCCTGAATCTTACACCCTATACAGCAGAGCAGTGACAGTTCACTTTTCCCATGGAAGCACAGAATAGCAGAACATAATGATTCCCCAGGGACAGCCAGAAAAATCACACTTTTTTTTTCTCGGAGCTGGGGACCGAACCCAGGGCCTTGTGCTTCCTAGGCAAATGCTTTACCACTGAGCTAAATCCCCAACCCAGACACTTAAAATTCTCTAGGGAACTCTTTGCTAATCCTAACTGCCACAGGGTGACTCCAGTGCAGGTGTCCTTTGAACACCAAGTCAAGCTTTTCTAAGTTTATTTGCATATTAAGACATTAACTACAATCCAGAATGCTCAGCTCATCTTTCTTTTTTTTTTCTTTTTTTTTATTTTTTTTCCTCCATCTTTATTAACTTTGGTATTTCTTATGTACATTTCAAATGTTATTCCCTTTTCCTGGTTTCCAGGACAACATTCCCCTAACCCCTCTGCATCCCCTTCTATGTGCAGTGAAGCATTCACATTTTGGTCATCTTTCTTGAGTTTAATGGGTTCTGTGCATCTAGGTTAATTCGAGCATCGGGCTAATATCCACTTATCTATGAGTGCATACCATATGATTTTTTCTGTGATTGGGTTACCCTGCTCAGGATGATATTTTTCAGTTCCATCCATTGCCTATAAATTTCATAAAGTCATTGTTTTTGATAGCTGAGTAATATTCCATTGCATAGATGTATGACATCTTCTGTATCCATTCCTCAGTTGAAGGGCATCTGTGTTCTTTCCAGCTTTTGGCTATTATAAATAAGGGTGCTATGAAAATAGTGGAGCATGTGTCTTTGTTATATGTTTGGGCATCTTTTGCTCATATGCCCAAAAGAGATATAGCTGGATCCTCAGGCAGTTCAATGTCCAATTTTCTGAGGAACCTCCAGACTGATTTCCAGAATGGTTGTACCAGTCTGCAATCCTACCCAAAATGGAGGAGTGTTCCTCTTTCTCCACATCCTTGCCAGCATCTGCTGTCACCTGAGTTTTTGATCTTAGCCATTCTGACTGGTGTGAGGAAGATTCTCAAGGTTGTTTTGATTTGCATTTCCCTTATGACTAAAGATGTTGAACATTTCTTTAGGTGTTTCTAACCCATTCGGCATCCCTCAGCTTTGAATTTTTTTTTAGCTCCGAACCCCAATTTTTAATAGGGTTATATGTCTCCCTGTGGTCTAACTTCTTGAGTTCTTTGTATATTTTGGATATAAGCCCTCTATCAGTTATAGGATTGGTAAAGATCTTTTCCAAATCTCTTGGTTGCCATTTTGTCCTAACAACAATGTCCTTTGCCTTACAGAAGCTTTGCAGTTTTATGAGATCCCATTTGTTGATTCTTGATCTTAGAGCATAAGCCATTGTTGTTTTGTTCAGCAAATTTTCCCCAGTGCCCACGTGTTCGAGATTCTTCCCCACGTTTTCCTTTATTAGTTTGAGTGGATCTGGTTTGTTGAGGAGGTTCTTGATCCCCTTGGACTTAAGCTTTGTACAGGGTGATAAGAATGGGTCAATCTGCATTCTTCTACTTGCTCACCTTCAGTTGAACCAGCACCATCTGCTGAAAATACTATTTTTTATTCATTGGATGGTTTTGGCTCCTTTGTCAAAATCAAGTGACCATAGGTGTGTGAGTTCATTTCTGGGTCTTCAATTCTATTCCACTGGTCTATCTCTCTGTCCCTGTACCAATACCATACAGTTTTTTCTCACTATTGCTCTGTAATACTGCTTGAGTTCAGGGATAGTGATTCCTCCAGAAGTCTTTTATTGTTGAGGATAGCTTTAGTTTTCCTGGGTTTTTTGTTATTCCAGATGAATTTGCAAATTTTTCTGTCTAACTCTATGAAGCATTGAGTTGGTATTTTGATGGGGATTGCATTGAATCTGTAGATCACTTTTGGTAAAATGGCCATTTTTAGATATTATTCCTGACAATCCTTGAGCATGGGAGATCTTTCCATTTTCTGAAGTCTTCTTCAATTTCTTTCTTCAGAGGCTTGAAGTTCTTATCATATGGATCGTTCACTTGCTTGGTTAAAGTCACACTGAGGTATTTTATATTTTTGGGACTATTATGAAGGGTGTCATTTCCCTAATTTCTTTCTCGGCTTGTTTCTTTTTTGTGTAGAGGAAGGCTACTGTTTTATTTGAGTTAATTTTATACCCAGCCACTATGCTGAAGGTGTTTATCAGGTTTAGTAGTTTTCTGGTGGAACTTTTGGGTCACTTAAGTATTCAATCATATCGTCTGCAAATTGTGATATTTTGACTTATTCCTTTCCAATCTGTATCCGTTTGATCTCCATTTGTTGTCTGATTGCTCTGGCCCGGACTTCGAGAACTATATTGAATAAGTAGGGAGAGAGTGGGCAGCCTTCTCTACTCCCTGATTTTAGTGGGATTGCTTCAAGTTTCTTTCCATTTAGTTTAATATTACCTATTGGTTTGCTCTGTACAGCATTTACTATGTTTAACTATGGGCCTTGAATTCCTGTTCTTTCCAGGACTTTAATCAGGAAGGTGTGTTGAATTTTTTCAAATGCTTTCTCAGCATCTAAGGAAATGATCATGTGGTTTTTATCTTTCAGTTTGTTTATATAGTAGATTACGTTGACAGTTTTCCGTATATTAAACCATCCCTGCATGCCTGGGATGAAGCCTACTTGATCATGATGGATGATTGTTTTTATGTGCTCTTGGTTTCGGTTTGCAAGAATTTTATTGAGTATCTATGTGTTGATATTCATAAGGGAAATTGGTCTGAAGTTCTCTTTCTTTGTTGGGTCTTTGTGTAGTTTAGGTATAAGAGTATTTGTGGCTTCATAGAAGGAATTCGGTAGTGCTCCATCTGTTTCAATTATGTGGAATGGTTTGGATAGTATTGCTATGAGGTCTTCTATGAAGGTCTGATAGAAATCTGCACTGAATCCATCTGGACTTGGTCTCTTTTTGTTTAATAGACTATTATTGACTGCTTCCATTTCTTTAGGAGTTATGGGGTTGTTTAAATGGTTTATTTGTTCCTGAATTAACTTCAGTACCTGGTATCTGTCTAGGAAATTGTCCATTGCCTCCAGATTTTCCAGATTTTTTGAATATAGGCTTTTATAGTAAGATCTGATGATTTTTTGTATTTCCTCTGGCTCTGTTATGTCTCCCTTTTCATTTCTGATTTTGATAATTTGTACACATTCTTTGTGTCCTCTGGTTAGTCTGGCTAAGGGTTTATCTGTCTTGTTGATGTTCTCAAAGAAGGAGCATTCGCTTCTGTTGATTCTTTGTTTCTACTTGGTTGATGTTCCTTTTTGTTTCTACTTAGTTGATTTCAGCTCTGAGTTTGACTATTTCCTGCTTTCTAGCCTGCCAGTTCCCAAGAGGCAGCCTCTATTCCAGCTCTCAAAGATGGGGCCAGCTCTCCTGCTGTGGGTACTGCTGCACTGCGTTCCAGGTGAGAAGATGTAATGTTGGGAGCATCTACTGTTGGCCTTGTTTTCCATGCATAAGTGTCCTGATCTCAAAAATTATGGCATTCAATTGGTTTTAACTTTCTTATTTGTTTTATGGCTTCTCAGAATGTAGCTCATGACTTCTGTTTCAGACACAATTGTTCTACATCAGAATGCTTTTTGTATATCTGTGACAGCAATATGTGCTTATTATCATTTCAGGACCCACTGGTGACACTGTGCTGACACAGTCTCCAGCGTCTTTGATTGTGAAGCTAGAGCAGAGGACCACCTCTCCTGTAGGTCCAGTACAAGTGTCTGTTCAACTAGTTATAGTTATATGCACTGGTACCAACAGAAACCAAGACAGTCACCCAAACTCCTCATCTATTTAGCATCTGGAGTCCCTGCCCAGTTCAGTGGTAGTGGGTCTGTGACAGATTTCACCCTCTCTATCAATATTGTGGAGGCTGATGCTGCTGCAGCCTATTACTGTTATCTAAGTTGGGATTTTCCTCCCACAGTGCTGAGGCAATAAACAAAAGTCCCCTGTAGTGGTCATTGAGACTCAGTTTCTGAGCCTCAGAAATCTCAACTCTGTGGTTTTAGAAATTTTGTTTGTAAAAGTGAAGCTGTGAAACAGAGATTTCTTTTTTTTTTCTCCCAAATTTTAAAGTAATTTTTATTGTATTTTTTGTATATAGAAAACTTGTATTTTCATGTATTCATACATGTCCATCTAAGCATTATCTAAGGTTATTATTATTATTTTTTTATTAACTTGAGTATTTCTTATATACATTTCGAGTGTTATTCCCTTTCCCGGTTTCCGGGCAAACATCCCCCTCCCCCCTCCCCTTCCTTATGGGTGTTCCCCTCCCAACCCTCCCCCCATTGCCGCCTTCCCCCCATAGACTAGTTCACTGGGGGTTCAGTCTTAGCAGGACCCAGGGCTTCCCCTTCCACTGGTGCTCTTACTAGGATATTCATTGCTACCTATGGGGTCAGAGTCCAGGGTCAGTCCATGTATAGTCTTTAGGTAGTGGCTTAGTCCCTGGAAGCTCTGGTTGCTTGGCATTGTTGTACTTTTGGGGTCTCGAGCCCCTTCAAGCTCTTCCAGTTCTTTCTCTGATTCCTTCAATAGGGGACCTATTCTCAGTTCAGTGGTTTGCTGCTGGCATTCGCCTCTATATTTGCTGTATTTTGGCTGTGTCAAAGTTGAATTTTTATCTAGGCACTCAAAATATTCTCTAAGGCCAGTGAGGAGGTTGACACAATTTAAAAAAAAAGTATTTCAATTTCCCAAGATGATTTTACAAATGTCCTGACTCAAACACTCATGTGCCAGAACTAGAAGCTAAATATGCTCAGATAAATGACTTTCAAAGTTACTGACAGAACTTGTAGAAAGGAATTTATGAGAGATATAATTTCAAGGCTGCTGCTAATTAACCTGGCCCAGGAGAAGGTGGCAAAATTCTATCCCCAAATTTGAATTATATTCAAATTCACAATGAGTCTTCTGAATGAAATCCACACAGTAAGTCACAAAGGAAAATTTGACATATGTATGTAGTTATCATCCTTACTGTGGCTGAATGTTATTCCTTGTATGTATGTACGAATTTTATTACCCACACGCTTATGTAAATGCTTACTACTGTGAATAATGTAGCAATAAATATGGATTCAGGACTATGTCTATTTAATGATGACCTACATTTGTTCAGAAATATACCTAGTGCCGGTCTAACTGTATTTTATGATAGTTCCATGTTTTGTGAGGACTGTGTATACTATAATCCTTTGTTTCTGGATCAGGTTGCCTTGGAGACATATACTGCTAACTCTTTTTGCATAGAGATTTTCAGGAATTCTTGGTTATCATTCATTTAGATGAAATGATTTTTTGTTTTGCTTTGGTTTCTATATCACTGTCAGTAAATAGAAGAATCTACAAGTCACAAAATATCAGCTGGAACACACTAAAAGTCTTCAGAGGAACATGGGTTTTTGATATTATGGAATTTTTTTATTAGATATATTTCTTTTATTTTTCCATCCTTATTAAATTGGGTATTTCATATTTACATTTCAAATGTTATTCCCTTTCCCGGTTTCCATGCCAACATCCCCCTAGCCCCTCCCCCTCCCCTTCTATATATATGGGTTTTCCATTCCCAATCTTCCCCCCATTACCGCCCTCCCCCAAAGAATCCCATTCACTGGAGGTCCAGACTTGGCAGGATCAAGAACTTCCCTTTCCACTGGTGCTCTTACTACACTATTCATTTCTACCTATGCAGTTGGAGCCCAGGGTGAGTTCATGTATAGTCTTTGGGTAGTGGCTTAGTCACTGGAAGCTCTGGTTGGTTGGTATTATTGTTCATATGGGGTCTTGAGCCCCTTCAAGCTCTTTCAGTCCTTTCCCTGATTCCTTCAGTGGGGGTCCCGTTTTCAGTTCTGTGGTTTGCTGCTGGCATTCGCCTATGTATTTGTCATATTCTGTCTGTGTCTCTCAGGAGATATCTACATCCAGTTCCTGTCAGCCTGCACTTCTTTGCTTCATCCTTCTTATCTAGTTTGGTGGCTGTATATGTATGGGCAACATGTGGGGCAGGCTCTGAATGGGTGTTCCTTCTGCCTCTGTTCTACACTTTGCCTCCCTGTCCTCTCCCAAGGGTATTCAGGTTCCCCTTTAAAAGAATGAGTGAAGCTTGCACATTCTGGTCATCCTACTTGAGTTTCATGTGTTCTGTGCATCAAGGGTAATTGGAGGATTTGGGCTAATATCCACTTATCAATGAGTGCATACCATGTGTGTTTTTCTGTGATTGGGTTAACTCACTCAGGATGATATTTTCTAGTTCCATCCATTTTGCCTATGAATTTCATGAAGTCATTGTTTTTGATAGCTGATTAGTACTCCATTGTGTAGGTGTACCACATTTTCTGTATCCATTCCTCTGTCGAAGGGCATCTGGGTTCTAAAGTTTTTGTAAATGTGTTTTCCTTTATCTGCACTAACTAGAAGGGGCAATTAGGGTACCTTTGCCCTTTCAGATACAGTCCAGAATACATATTTCCTGCCCCATGTCTCTAATATTGTGTTAGAATTGAGAGTTATTTGCATCATGTCTTCAAATAGATCCAGAATTTCATACTTGGTTCCTGCCCTCTGGGTAACATGAACATTTACAAAAACTTTAGAGTTCCTGCCACTTATGCAACTAATTGCAAATTCTTTTAGACCTCTTGCTACCAGGTGACATAAAGGAATAACAGAAATAAGTGTTAGAGGTAGTTCTTTTCTAAGTGTAGTGAATAATGTCTTTAAAAACAGTTATGAGACTTCGTGGGTGTAGCATTTGACCTGCTAGAAGATAATCTGACAGGAAATACCATGACTCTCTGGCTTTTACAACCTTTTCATTTTCTCTTCGTTAATGATCCCTGAGCCTTATATGTTGGAATGTTTGTAGATGTATCTAGTGGGACTGGGCGACACCACTGAATTTAGATTGATTGTAGCTTTTTATAACAGTTTGAATCTGTTAACAGAGAGAGGTTTCCTTGATGAGGGGTGTGGACAATCATTATCTGTAGTATAAGAATAGAACATTTAGCAGGTAGTTAGGGATTATTCTGGATTAGTAAAGTAAAGGGTTTGATTCTCCTCCAAAATTCATGAGGTCACTAGCCCTGGGCAGTTTGCTATGTTTGTGGTACCAGGAACGATTTCCCACTTGCCAAGTAAGTCTTAAGTCCAATTTCAAAACTGTTACCATCAAGGTATACATGCCAGTATTGTCCACTTAATTATATAGTGCAATAGTGCTATTTGTGTTTCAAAGATACCATAGCTCAGTAGAATTGTTGATTATTTTGAAAGTTTGCATGACGTTTTCTGGTATTATGAAAGCTATTCCTCAGGGAGTAGGCATTCAGGTCAGTGTGAGTTCAGGAGCTTGTGACCCATGTGTCTGAAGTAGAATATCACCTGTAAAGTATTTATTGAAACGTCAGGAATTTAATATACAAATTAGGTTTAAAAGATAAATGTTAACTGTTAATAAGTAATAGAAAAATTTATCTTAAAACTTTTTTGATATTATACAATTTTACTATTTATTAAAGTTGCAAAAATCTACAGAATTGTCATTACTTATTTTTGCAAAAGAAGTGAATGTTGTCTAATATTTAATTGCATTATGTATAGCACATCACCAAAATATGTCAGAGTTGGTACATAATGTGATATTTTAATTACTATTGCTCAGAATCCTACTACCCATAAATATATAGCAGATATTGGCAGAAATGTTCTGGTGGCATTTCAGGAATTTTTGGAAAGTTTGTGTAATTAATCTTAAGCTAAAATTCATTAAACCACTTTTCAAACAGCAACCTCTATAATTAAATGTTGTGACACTCTATAGCCCAATGATGTATGAAATTGATATTCATATGTGAGGAATAATAGTAGATGACTCAATTATTATGTTTTTATCAGAGCAGAAATCTTTGAATAGTAAAAACAATTTGATGCATATGATAATCCAATATCTCAGCTAAGATCTCTTTGATAGTGTAACATGGTGTATTGACATGCATAGTACAAAGTGTGCATGTTGTGTGGTCAAAACCAAGGCTACAGTGAAATTCCATAATGCAACACAGGTAAACAATGCCAGAAACATCTCAAATTCATTCTCCATCTGCTTTTAAATTACTTTTTGTTGATATGCATTCAAAGCCTTTTATTTAAATGGGATTTTTGATGGCCTATAGATTCTCTTACATGACTAACAGAGCCCTAGGACATAATTTCTCTAAGAAGGCAAACTTTGTCAGTGTTGGGCTTCAGCATTTTATTGTAATATGAGTAACAGAGGAATTCTTGCTTTTTACTCTTCCCTCCACTTTCTACTTTTGGTAGCACCACTTCAGTCTCTATCATTTGAAATGTTGGTGTCATGTTTCTATTTGTGTCATGTCTATTTGCAATGACATTAAAACCCTTTTAACCCTATAGTTAAATGTGGATGCCACATAAATCCATGGAGTGAACTCTTAGCCAACCCTTGCTCTCTGGATGATGTTCAGCTTGGAAAGTTTGGTACAAGAGTTTGAAATACTTTCCTTTGACATCAGGATGTGAATGGCATTGGAGGTTTGGGCTAGTATTGTATAAAATTGATCCAAAATTTGTCAATTTCTCATTCTCATTTTCATTTTATCCTCTTCCATTTTTCATTTCCCTTTTCTTTCCCCACTTCCTATCACTGTGTTTCCTTCCTTTCTTTTCCTTCACTTTCCTCTTTCTCTTCCTCATTTCTTCCATCCTTTACTCCCCTTCATTTGTATTTTTTTTGTATCCTTCATCTTTTATCTATTTTAGCTTCCTTTTCTAGCCTTTGTTCTTTGTTGTTTTCTGTTGTTACTCATGATGTTATCATGCTATTTCCCATAGATTGTTATTCTGAGTTAGCTCTGTTATCATGTCTGTGAACTGATATAAGCATGTCTGTGGTTGTGAACTGAAGCCTGTCTTTAGAGCATGTAGAAATTTATTGTTTGAGAGCTCTATGTTGAACCATTAACTTCTATGCCGATTTCCATCCCAGAGATTGCTTACACTCTCTGATGGCATTGGGTGTTAAATGATATGAGCCACTCTTACACGCTCCCATACTGTTTGCTTTCATATTTGCCGACTGCTTTGTGTGGTCTCCACAGGGAGTCCATATGCTCAGATTTTATAAACAAGACCTTTTCTGTGAACTTGAGCTGCATCAGACATACAGTGTCATCACAAAATGGATTCACAAACCTAGGTCCTCATATCTCGGCTGTTCTGGGTATCTGGTGACAAATCTAAAAGTATTATAATCTTTTCATAGTAATAGTTTTACAGAGAAAAATCATATAAGTATAGAATACCTGGGGAAAACTGCTCTTCCTTCATGAATTCAGTACTATAAAGACATCATCATTATATGAGTTTTTGTTTTTTTCAGGGATGGGGTCTGTATACATATCCCTGGGTATTCTAGATATGTTGACTAGGATACCCTCAGCCTCAGAGACATTCTATTGACTCTGCCTCCTAAGTGCTGAGATTAAAGGTGGGTGCCACTAAACCAGGCTTAGAAAACACAGTTTTAATATCAACGTCTATGTTTTGAAGTCTTTGAATGTGAATATATGTAAGGCAGTTATCTCTTTCCAGTTGCAGGTACCCATAGGAACATTGTAATGAACCAGTCTCTCCCCATCCTCCATGACTGTGCCAGTGAAAGACAGGGTTTCCATTAACTCAAATCTGGCAAAAGCCTGTTTGGTAGCTGTACCCAGAAGAACTTGTTGGCCTCTCATCAAAAGAAAGCAGAGCAACCTCTGAAGTGTTGATCTTCTGGATATCTATTAGAACTCTGAGGTCCCTGGTTGCTCCATAGACTGCTATTCTAGGACAGATTTTATTTTCACCATCAACAGTACCCAGGGAAGAACTGAAAGATTATTATTGTGTATGACATTACAGCACTTCTCCTACAGTGCTTGAGAATCCAGTACAAATCTCTCTAAGCCTCATCAGCTTTTTTTTATCACACCCAGCCATAGACAGTTCCCTCATCTGAATGACAACCAGATGCCTGACACATTGATGACAAAACTTATAAAACTCAGTAAAAAATTAATAACCAAAGTGTCTTCCAGATCCTTGAAGCAAAATACAATTAAGTTCTCTGGGTAAATTTGCTATTTCTTCTGTCTTAAAAAAATGAAATTCATCATTTTGTAGTTCTCGAATTCAGAAGTCCAATGCAAGACTCAGTGGTCTGATGTTCGAATGCTGGCTGCCTACAAATTCATGTGAAACCTTTAAAAATAAATTATATTTTTTGTGTATGGCTGTTCTGCCTGTATGTAATCTGTGAATCATGTGCATGCTGTATGCATAGATGCCTGAAGATGGCATTGATTGAGTTACAGATGCTAAGATGCTTGGTTACTCTTCCAAGGACCGAGAACTGATTCTCAGCATCCACAAGGCAGTTAACTATTATCTGTAACCCAGTTCCAAAAGGAGAGGAGAAGAGAGGTCTGGGGCAGAGAGAGGAGTGGCAGGAGGGTCAGGGAGAGGAGGGCTAGAGGTGGAGAGATGAGGCACATCCAGAACAAGTAGAGCTTTTCAAAGACATATTTCTAGTAACCTACCTTTTCAAATTATTCTTCACTTTTGCTTTCCATCAGCTCCTGATAATACCACTTATTATACATTACCAATGAATTAATGTAATTGTTTCTTCAGAAACTTCATGATCCATTCACTTCCCAATACCTATATTTACCTGGTGGTACCAAGACAATTTACATGCCACCTTCTTGGAAGATAATTTGTAGGCAAAATATAACAAATTAATACATTATAGGATGACCCCTAAGACTTAATCAAACATCAAATTTAATTATTAAATACAATGAGTAACCAACCTATGTTCTAAAAGAAATGGAATGTAAGTACAATTCCTTAGAAAAACTATCACATTCCACTCCCTGTCCTCCATTGGCTTGTTTCAACACAAGCATCTATGGAGGCCATACTTAAATTTAGCATAATAAAAAGTACATTCAACTTCCAAAGTCCCAATAGTCTATAGCAGTATCAACAATGTTAAAAGTCCAAAGTTCAAATTCTCTTCTTTTTTTTTTTTTTATTAACTTGAGTATTTCTTATATACATTTCGAGTGTTATTCCCTTTCCCGGTTTCCGGGCAAACATCCCCCTCCCCCCGCTCCCCTTCCTTATGGGTATTCCCCTCCCAACCCTCCCCCCATTGCCGCCCTCCCCCCAACAGTCTAGTTCACTGGGGGTTCAGTCTTAGCAGGACCCAGGGCTTCCCCTTCCACTGGTGCTCTTACTAGGATATTCATTGCTACCTATGAGGTCAGAGTCCAGGGTCAGTCCATGTATAGTCTTTAGGTAGTGGCTTAGTCCCTGGAAGCTCTGGTTGCTTGGCATTGTTATACATATGGGGTCTCGAGCCCCTTCAAGCTCTTCCAGTTCTTTCTCTGATTCCTTCAACGGGGGACCTATTCTCAGTTCAGTGGTTTGCTGCTGGCATTCGCCTCTGTATTTGCTGTATTCTGGCTGTGTCTCTCAGGAGCGATCTACATCCGGCTCCTGTCGGTCTGCACTTCTTTTCTTCATCCATCTTGTCTATATGGGTGGCTGTATATGTATGGGCCACATGTGGGGCAGGCTCTGAATGGGTGTTCCTTCAGTCTCTGTTTTAATCTTTGCCTCTCTCTTCCCTGCCAAGGGTATTCCTGTTCTGCTTTTAAAGAAGGAGTGAAGCATTCACATTTTGATCATCCATTTTGAGTTTCATTTGTTCTAGGGATCTAGGGTAATTCAAGCATTTGGGCTAATAGCCACTTATCAATGAGTGCATACCATGTGTGTCTTTCTGTGATTGGGTTAGCTCACTCAGGATGATATTTTCCAGTTCCAACCATTTGCCTACGAATTTCATCAAGTCATTGTTTTTGATAGCTGAGTAATATTCCATTGTGTAGATGTACCACATTTTCTGTATCCATTCCTCTGTTGAAGGGCATCTGGGTTCTTTCCAGTTTCTGGCTATTATAAATAAGGCTGCGATGAACATAGTGGAGCACGTGTCTTTTTTATATGTTGGGGCATCTTTTGTGTATATGCCTCAGGCAGTTCAATGTCCAATTTTCTGAGGGTCCTCCAGACTGATTTCCAGAATGGTTGTACCAGTCTGCAATCCCACCAACAATGGAGGAGTGTTCCTCTTTTTCCACATCCTTGCCAGCATCTGCTGTCACCTGAGTTTTTGATCTTAGCCATTCTCACTGGTGTGAGGTGAAATCTCAGGGTTGTTTTGATTTGCATTTCCCTTATGACTAAAGATGTTGAACATTTCTTTAGGTGTTTCTCAGCCATTCGGCATTCCTCAGCTGTGAATTCTTTGTTTAGCTCTGAACCCCATTTTTTAATAGGGTTATTTGTCTCCCTGCGGTCTAACTTCTTGAGTTCTTTGTATATTTTGGATATAAGGCCTCTATCTGTTGTAGGATTGGTAAAGATCTTTTCCCAATCTGTTGGTTGCCGTTTTGTCCTAACCATAGTGTCCTTTGCCTTACAGAAGCTTTGCAGTTTTATGAGATCCCATTTGTCAATTCTTGATCTTAGAGCATAAGCCATTGGTGTTTTGTTCAGGAAATTTTTTCCAGTGCCCATGTGTTAATTCTCTTCTAAGATCCATCTATTCACTTAACAGTAATCCCTAAATTAAGACAGGCAACCAGCTAGGCAAATGTCAAACTCTGCCATCTCCATGTTAGATGTCAAAGCAGTCTTCAGATCTTCATCTCCTTTTTCACCCTTGTTCACTAAAACAATTTTCTTTCTCCTGAGCTGTTTCCACTCCTGTTAGCAGCTCTCCTTAGCAGATAGCCTGTGACTCTGATATCTTTACTGTCTTAGCATCTCCAAGGCAGCTTCAATGTTATAGTTTGTTTCAATGTCTGGTGTATACACATGATCCTCCAAAGGGCTAGCTTCATTTCTCCAGCTCTGCCCTCTGTAGAAGTTTAACTTCAAGTTAATCCACACTACACTGTTGCTGTTGTCCTTGGTTATCCTCCCATGGTACTGGCATCTCCAATACACTGGGGCCTTCCTTTGCATCTAGGCTTTACCAATAGCCTCACCTAGGCTCTCTTCATGGTGCCAAGCCTCAAATCCTTTGCGTAACTCCTTCAGTCCTGGGCCATCAATTGCAGCTGAGGGTGCACCTTCACCAATGGCCTACACAGCTCACCTTCACAGCTTCTTACAGTGCCTAGCCTCAGTTGCTCTTCATGATCCCTTCATGCCTTCAAAACCAGTACCACCTGGGTGACTCTTACACATTACCAAGTCCAGTCACAACACAATGTACAGCATCTCTGAAACACAGCTCTGATAAAACACTTTCCAGAAGATTTCACCTCAGTGATGCTGATCTCTTTCTTAGGTCCAACTAACCAGCATCAATTGTCCCAGTATTTTCCTTCTCTTGAATATAAAGCCAGAGGCACAGGGCTGAAGCTTCTGAGTTCTGAGGCTTTCAGTAGCTGGAACATGGGCCCCCTGTTCTATTACATTATCACTAACTCACTCTTTTCTAACTCCCTCACTGCCTAAACCTGGCTGTCCTGGATCTTACTCTGTAGATTGACTTTGAATTTAGAGATCTGTATGACTGTCTTCTGGGATTAAAGGTTCGTACTAAGTTGCCCGCAGTTAACTTAGCTGGGTGGGATCTTGCCTCAAGTTCATTACTTCCTTAATTCAATTTAATATCCTTGAACACAGGATTCAGCTCCATTTCACTTCCCAGTGTCTCTTTAATACTTGAACCATATATTTTGTATTTTTCCATTTTCAACTTCCCTTTTTTCATTAAAATGTTCTTCATGAGTCTTAACCAGAGAACAAAATCTATGATAGATTTTTCTGAGACTTCTTTTGTCAATTTAATTAAAGTCTTTTCACCTTCACCTCAGGCCAACTCTTCAGACAAGGACAAAAAGCAGCCACATTCTTCACCAAAATACCACAAAAGCAGTCTTTACAGCACGTACCAAAATTCTCCTCTGAAACATCTTGTGCTAGGCCTGCACAATTCAAATCACTCTCAGCAACAAAGACTTCCACATTCCTATGAAAATAGACCACTAAGTCCCATTTTAAGCATTCCACTGCTTTCCAAATCCAAAGTTGCAACATCCACATTCTTCCAAACAAAAGCATGGTCAGGCCTATCACAGCAATACCCCAGTCTTACTTCTGTCTTAGTTAGGGTCTTATTGCTGTGTACAGACACTATGACCAATGTAAGTTTTATAAAGGACAACATTTAATTGGGGCTGGCTTGCAGGTTCAGAGGTTCAGTCCATTAACATCAAGGTGGGAGCATGGCAGCATCATAGCATCCAGGCAGGCATGGTGCAGGAGAAGGAGCTGAGTTCTACATCTTCACCCAAAGGAAGCCAGGAACAGACTCCACAAGGCTTTTCTTTATCATAGTGCAGACTCTTTCTCAAAACTTTCTTCCTAAAATTATTTGAGTCAATTCAGGAATTATATAAAGTCATTAATTCATCTAAACAGCATCAATTTATGAAAGTCATTTTCATGTTGTACAGAAGAGAATTTTCTCAATAGGGTAAAGTGATGCCCAGAAATTATTAGGCTATGTAACAGTGTTAAGAAAAGACATATTAGCAGTAAGAAGCAATCCTTGGATGACATGTCTTGGGACCTTGCCTTTCAGCACTCATCCATCATAGGCCATGTAAAAACAATGAGCCATCTCCACTTAAGGTATTTGCCTTTAGCCTTTCATATGTGGCTCCTGACTTAAGTCTCCATATACACTTTCCTAATGTAGAGGCCTAGAACTCTCACCCAGTAGTAATGAAAGATATAATTTTGAAAACTCTAAATTCCAGACTTTATAACTAATAGTTATGTGAAAATTTAATATTTAAGAAGAAGACATCCAAGGTCCCCCAAATCCAAGACCCCAAGTAAACAATATGCTAAATTATACCATCTATGTGTACCTTAAAAAAATGGATCAACTGATTTGGTTTTGGAGTTCATGAATACAGCAGGGGATGTCAGTCTTATAGACCACATACAATTGCTCATTTTGGTTTGTGTCTCTTTTAAATATCCTTTGGATGTTGCCTTATATTAGTTTCTTTTATCTTGTGATAAAACACTATGACAAAAACAATTCATAAAGAATTCATGTGGGCTTTCAGAGGGGTAGAGTCTATGATGGCAAAATGGAGGCAGCAGAAATGGTAGCTGAAACAGAAGCGGAGGGGTCACATCTTAAACTGCATGCATGTATGTGTGTACTTCCTGTGTGTGGGAGGAACTGGAATTACACACGTTCAGGAATCTCCATCTGAGTGCTTAAAATCAAACATGAGTCCTCTGCAAGGGGAACAAGTGACCTTCCCCACTGAGCCATGCCCAAACTTTTTCTAATGATTATCCTTTATCGTCTTTATTCTCCTACCTTATTTTCCCTTCTTCCTAAATACAAACTTTCTAATCCTCTTCTTCATCCTCTTTCTTCTTCCCACACTATCCTCTCTTCCCTTTACCTCTATTTCCTTCTTTTGTTGTTTTCCATTTTCCCTGTTTGTTTCTGCTGTTGTTGCCTAGAATTGTTATTGTTTCTTTAGGTTAGTTAACCAATAGTAACGCCACAATTATTTATGTAAAAATCACCTGATATTAATATATTTTATTGTAAATTGAAGTCTGCCATGAGTTCACCAAACAGTTGTGGTTTGAGACTCCCTAAATTGCTTCTATGCTGACTTATCACCCATGACTTCTTACTCTCTCTGCTGGTATTTTTGGCTGTTGATTTAACACAGATACTCTCACAGCCAGTGCCTGGGGAATTTGCTAGCTTATTTGATAACTGCTTTGCATAGCTCTCTACATACCACCTTGGCTATCCATATATTATATTATAATCAGATCTTTTCAGTGAGAACTAAAATCCATCAGACATGCAGGCGTGACATCAAGACTGAGTCACAGACACAGTTCTTCATATTTTTGCTGCTCTGTATGAGAAATTTAAAGGTATTACAATATTTTAAAAGTAATTTATTTGTAAAGAAACAAACATTTACTGGATGTATAAGATATAATAGCTTTTTCTTGTAGCAAGCCAATAGTATATAGAAATAATGTCATCAGAAAAGACATTTAAATTTTCAACATTTGTACCTTAAAGTCTTCGGTGTATTTTTGACTGAGGGTGCCTATGGAAACAATGTGATGACCCAGTCTCTAAATCCTTCTATGCATCTGAAGGAGACAGGGTCATCAGGAGCTACAAGCCCAGTCCAAAGTAGCATGGTATCAAGAGAAACCAGGACATGTTCCTAAACTATTGATCTGTTTGAACTTCCTACTTGCTTTCACATTCATAGTCTCTTTGTACTTTTTGTTACATATGAATTCCCAAGTATACATGTATAAATATATTCCTAAATATATAATGTGTAAATACAACCTGCTCATTTCTTTTATTATCACTTATGTATATATATTTTCAGGATTAGTCAATTAGTATCGACAAACTAGGTAGTATGCTCTTCCCTGGGGAAGACAATTTCTTGTAAGTTCAGCAATCCTTAATTACCTGTTATACTTATACTGTTATACTGTTAGTTACCTATGTCTAAGGTTGATGTTTCCTGAGCTTTCTCTGATATATGAATGCAGTGCTGTACAGTGGCAAAACTGTATATGGGTTTACCAGAGCTGCCTTGATTGGATTTAAGACCCACTTCACAGGAGGGAATTTATGTCTGTAATATAATAACGACCGAAACTCATAGCTAAAGAAGGCATAGGCAAAAAGGGAGAGAGTATTGACGTTTTACTGTTGGTAATTTTGTTAAATGGCCTCCTAAGTGGCTCATATATAAAGGAGGGAGGTTACTGGAGTGATGGTGATTCTGTTGAGACTCAGACACTTGTCTAACACAGGTTTAGAAAAATAAGTATATGGAATTGGCTTAATACGTTTTTCAGGCTCCCTGTACATAAAACTTGCACTACCTAATTTCTGAAGGTACATGAGTTTCTTTAATACTTCATTCTTTTCCTTTCTGTGTAGGAAATTGTATGCTATATTCTGTATATTCAATACTTCTTTTCTAACTTCACTTTATCATATTAAAATATGCATTATTTTATTAAATTTTCAGTCACATGTACTTATAATATTGAATATATACTCAATTCCTTTATTGGAAAATCTATTTTCATTTTAGTTCCTTATATCTCTGTTTGTAGCACTCCTTTATGTGCTCCTCTTTTTCTCTATCCCCACAATGTTTTTAGTAACATTCTGACTTTTACTTATTAGTTAAATAACCTTATTTTCTATTTTTATTATTCTTACCTTTATCTAATTTTCTTTTTAAACTTCCTCTTTATTGGCACATATTTTAAGATTTTATTTTTCTAATGTAGTTTGCCTTGTTCCATTTTTCTTCTTTTTGACAATCTTTTTCACTCCACTTATTTTTAAAAAATCTTTCACTCAACCTGCTTGGACTCTATTTCCCTTTCTTTTCCATTCTCTTATTTTATTTGCTTATTACTTACACACTTGCCTGAAATAATTTCACATCCCATTTTCCAGTTTATGATCATTGATGATATATTAGTTAGTTGATTGTACAAGTATGTTGTATGTTTTATATAGTTAACATATGATTGTATGTTTTATATAGTTAAATAATGGTCCTATTGTAGTAGTTTGTTTTTCTACTTTCTCAGTGGTCCTGGGCAGTGAACTATCAAGACTACTTTGCTAAATTTACAAAACCATCAAATAAAACCAAACAATGTATTTAACCTACAGATGTGACTAATATAAAAACATAAGATCCTGGAAAATCAAATAAAAAATGATTCCCCAGGAAGATCAAAATTCCTCAGAGATTCAATTCAAAGATATTGAACTAGATAGAGTATTGGGTGACAATTTTAAAAACTCACCCTTAGAATGATAAATTGCCACAAAAGATAGAAATAAAACATTGATTCAACCAAAGCTATAGCTAGGAAATCTAGTGATATATAGCCAAACATCATCAAGATGGATGAGACAATCTCAGCGTGACAGAAAAAGCGAGCAAGAAAATAAAACATAAATAGAAATGCTGGATGTAAAATTTCAACAAATCCAAAACAACCACAGAGAGCAAAGAAATAACTTACAGACCCAATAAAGCAGAAGAAAGAATATCCTGGATCAAGGCTGAAGTAGAAGAAACACAATGCTGAAACACTAATAGTTATGTACAAACAAATGCATGACCATAATGTCAACATATTCTGGCATAGGACAAACAGACCAAAGGTAAGAATTATAAGATGTAGAAGAGCTGATGTAAAAACAAAGACATATGGAATATATTGAATGAAATGAGAACAGAAAAATACCTATGAATAGAAGAAACTGAAAGACACAAAAGGCACTTTAATTCTTAGCAGTAGAGAAGAACTGTCATAGATTGTGTCTATTATGTAAAAAGCAAAAATAAAGAATTAATGTAAAAAAATAAAATGGAAAATGTGCCAGCTCAACATCAAAGACAAAAGGATTACAATGATATCTGAATTCTCACTTGAAACCATAAAATGCAAAGATGCATGAAACAATATATTTCTTGTCTTGATACTAGGTAATTGTTAAGCGTTAGCTATATATAGCATCTTTTGGATCCACGGGCAATAGGCACAGATATGATGCACAGTCATACATGCAGGAAAATATAAATACACATAAAATAAAAACAAAGACATTCTTTTAAAAAGATTAATTCTGAGAAATCAAAGCGTTCCTTCAACTCACACCCTTCATAAGCAGGAACCATGGATTTTACACATGGGAGCAAAAAAAAAAAAAAAAAAAAAAAACAGAACATAATGATTCCACAGGGTCAGCCACAACATCACTTGGGAAATATTTAAAACACTACAGGAAATTTATTACAAACCATCAATAGGTTAATCCAATATTCTGTCAGAAAATTCATAGTTGAATCTTTCTAATTCCCTGGACAAACCAGGTGAGAACCAAAACTTTACACACAAGTCTTTTGTAAGGCAACTTGTACATGGCCACAACAAACAAACATATTAAAGAAGACATCTAGTACTCAGTATTTGATTGGGAGGAATGTAGAACTGAAGTAGCATACAACATCAATTCTAAGAGAAATGGAAAATAAACACTTTCCTCCAGAATAACAAAACAATATGAACCTTGATTATTACTTGACTTTTTAATGGACTTTTTAAATTTACATTCCAAACGTTATCCCCTTTTTCAGTTTCTCCACCAGAAACCTGCTATGGCCCCCTGCTTCTATAAGGGTAATCCAGCACCCAACCACCCACTCCCTCCCACCTCCCTGCCCTGACATTCCCCTACACTGAGGTATCCAGCCTTGAAAAGACCAAAAGCCTCTCCTCCCACTGATGCCAGACAAGACCATCCTCTCCTACTTATACAGCTGGAGTGATAGGTCCATCCCTGTGTACTCTTGGGATGATGGTTTAGTCCCTGCCAGCTCTAGGGCAGGGGTCTGATTGATTGATGTTGTTTTTTCTTCTTAGGAGGTTGCAAACCACTTCAGCTCCTTCAGTCCTTTCTCTAACTCCTTCACTGGGGATGTGTTCTTAGTTCAATGGTGAACTATGGACATCTGCCTATGTATTTGTCATGCTCTGGCAGAACCTCCCAGTAGACAGTTATATCAGGCTCCTGTCAGCATTCACTTCTTGGCATCCACAATATTTTCTGGGCTTGTTGGCTGTGTGTGTGTGTGTGTGTGTGTGTGTGTGTGTGTGTGTGTGTGTGTATAACTAACATATATATATATATATATATATATATATATATATGTTAGTAGTTGCTCTCTTCAGTTTATATTTAGAGGAACCTAGAGGTATGAGTTTTCCTCTTAGCACTGATTACATTGTATCCTATAAGTTTGGGTATGTTGTGACTTCATTTTCATTAAATTCTAAAAAATCTTTAATATATTTCTTCCTTTACAAAGTTATCATAGTGAAGAGCTCCCATGTGTATATGGGCTTTCGGTTGCTTTTGTTGTCATTGAAGACCAGCCTTCATCTGTGATTATCTGATAGGATTCATGGGATTATTTTAATCTTCTTCTATCTGCTGAGGTCTTTTTTGAACAATTATATGGTCACTTTTGGAGAAGGTACCATGAAGTGCTGAGAAGGAGGTATATTCTTTTGTTTTAGTGTTAAATGTTCTAGATATCTGCTAAATCCATTTATTTCATAACTTCTGTTAGTTTAATCGTGTCTCTGTCTAGTTTCTGTTTCTATGATCTGTCTATTGGTGAGAGTGGCGTGTTTAAGTCACCCATTATTATTGTGTATGCTGCAATGTATGCTTTGTGCTTTAGTAAAGTTTGTTTTATGAATTTGGGTGCCCTTGCATTTGGAGCATAGAAGTTCACAATTGAGCATTCATCTTGGTTGAATTTTCCTTTGATGTGTATGAAGTGTCTTTATTTATTTGGATAACTTGTAGTTAAAAGTTAATTTTATTTGATATTAGAATAGCTGCTCTGGATTGTTTCTTGGGACCATTAGCATGGAAAATAATTTCCATCTTTATACTCTGAGGTAGTATCTGTCTTTGTCACTAAGGTGAGTTTCCTGTATGTAGCAAAATCCTGGGTCCTGTTTACCTATCCAATCTTTTAGTCTATGTTGTTTTATTGGGGGAATTGAGTCCATTGTTACTAAGAGAAATTAAGAAATAGTGATTGTTGTTTCTTGTTATTTTTCTTGTTAGAGGTAGAAGTATGTTTCTATGGCTACCTTATTTTGCATTTGTTGAAAGAAGATTAGTTTCTTGCTTTTTCTAGGTTGTAGTTTCCCTCCTTTGTGGGAGTTTTCCATCTATTATCCTTTATAGGGCTGGATTTGTGGAAAGTTACTGTGTAAATTTTTTTTGTAATGGAAAATCTTGGTTTGTCTATCCATGTCAATGGAGAGTTTTGCTGGGTATGGTACCTTTGGCTGGCATTTCTGTTCCCCTAGGTTCTGTATGACATCTGCCCAGGATCATGTAGCTTTCATATTCTCTGTTGAGAAGTCTGGTGTAATTCTGATATATCTGCCTTTATGTATTACTTTGCCTTTTTCTCTTACTGCTTTTAATATTCTCTCTTTGTTTTGTGCATGTGGTGTTTGACTATCATGTGATGGGAGAAATTTCTTCCAATCTAATTGGAGTTCTGTAGGCTTCTTTTATATTAATGAGCATCTCTTCCTTTAGGTTACAGATGTTTTCTTCTATAATTTTGTTGAAGATATTTACTAGCCCTTTAAGTTGGGAATCTTCTCTGTCTTCTATACCTATTATCCTCAGGTTTGATCTTCTCATTGTGTCCTGGATTTCCTGGTTTTTCTAGATGTTTAGGCTTAGGAGATTTTTACATTTCACATATTCTTTGACTATTGTGTCAATGTTTTCTGCACCAGAGATTCTCTTTTTTCTTGCATTCTCTTGGTAATGCTTCCATCTAGGCCTCCTGATCTCTTTCCTAGGTTTTCTACCTCCAGAGTTGTTTCCCTTTGTGTTTTCTTTATTGTTTATATTTCCACTTTTAGATTCTGGACCCTTTTGTTCAGTTTGTTTACCTGTTTGTGTTTTTCTGTAATTCTTAACGATGTGTGTGTATGTGTGTGTGTGTGTGTGCGTGTGTGTGTGTGTGTGTTTCCCTTTTAAGGGTTTCAATTGTTTACTTGTGTTGTCCTTCACTTCTTTAAGGGAGTTATTTATATCCTTTCTAAAGTCCTCTATCATCGTCATGAGATGGAATTTAAATTCCAATCTTGCTTTTAGAGTGCATTAGGTATCATAGACTTGTTGTGTGGGGAGAACTGGGTTCTGATGAGGCCAAGTAGCCTTGATTTCTGTTGCTTACATTGTTCTGCTTCCCTCTTGACATCTGGTTATCTCTGATAAATAATGTTGCTGTTTCTGACTGGAGATTGTCCCTCCTGTTGGCCTGTGAATCTGTGATCTTAGGAGTGAAAGCACTCGTAGGAGACCATCTCTCTCTCCAGGCAGGATTTGGATATGGATGGTTGTAGGACAGCCTTAACTCTGGGCACAGATTAAGACTGGAAGCATCCTATGCCAGGCTGCTCCATGGTTTCTGTCCCCTGTGTCCTACTGTTGGATCCCTCTTTGGAAAGTTATTGGAGCAAAAGTGGTGACCCCGTCTGTGGGCTTAGGATTGAGATCACTTCTGGGAACGATTTGGTATGGAGAGCTGTAGGACAGCCTTAGTTCTGGGCACATGTGGACACAGGAAGGGATTTTAGAATTCTTAATGCAATAAACCTAAAAACACTAACTTTCATAAATGAATTATTGTTACAGCTAAAATCCCATATTTAGTTTCACTTAATGATAATGAGTGATCTCAGTGTTCCATACTTGCCAATACATAAGTCATCATTCCTAGAGAATGGGGGAATTGAATAATGTCATATAGTGTCCCGCGCGTGACTTTCCGCCGGCAAGAAGCACGCGAGACATAGAAATTCTTGCTATGAGTGATACTTTATTCCTATCTCATGGAGAAGCCCTGCGCGCCAGCCAGGCGCGCCTATTTAACCCTCGGGCACGCATCAACGCCTGATTGGTTGTTTACTCATGATCTCATCAGGCACGCCCCGGAATGGGCAAAGACCTGGCAGGAAGGCACTCTTGCACATGCGCATAGTTAACTTCCTGATAGGGGGGCCAGCTGGCTCAGGGAAGGCTGGCGCCATCTTGACTGACTTGGCCTTCCATGTGGGGCGCAGTGGAAGCCAGCGCCATCTAATGGTCGCGCATGTTATTGCGGCCCTCTACATCTCACCCTTATAATTATAATTTTATAGCAGAAATGATCACCCTATCGCGTGCAATGAGGAAACCTCAGCGATGTGCAAGGGCTGATCAAAGGAAATCACTGAGTCTCTCTCAATCCCAGTGCAATGGATCCACAGATCCATGGGGTGCAGGAGCAGAGAACTCAGATACAGAGAGTATCCCTCTCCTCCCAGTGCAATGGACCCACAGGTCCATGGGGTGCAGGAGCAGGGAACTCAAATACAGAGTAAATCCTGAACAAGATAACCAAATTCCAGGTGAGGCCCTTTGTTCAAATGGCTGCAAGTGCTTGAGTGATAACGGCCTTGTCATGTTACTGTTGAGATCTGAGTTTGTAAACCAACCATAGTATGAACACTGATCCACAGCATAGGGCTGCATCAGACAGAGCCACTCCCGATAAGTAGTGGGCACCTCATATGGTCCTCCTCAGCTGTTGCCACCAAGGGCCATGGTCAAGCCACTCCTATAATGAAATTTAGAATTTCCAATTGTTAGTAACTACTCCAGAAAGTTCACCCACTGTACTTGTCTAACAATAGATTGGGGGAGGATAACTCCAGACACTGCAGACACAATGTCTGCAGCAGTAATGGCTGCTACAATAGCAGCGAAAGTGTCAAGGTCTTTTCCAGGACAGTTCAGGATCAGTCATTTTTCTCTGGAACAACCAGCAGACAATGGAACCATTTCTGAGATCTGTATAACCAGGACAGAGGTCTCCAGTCACTGTAGCTTTACACAGGTAGCTTTCTGTGAAGCTATAGTCTGTAAAATGACAACACCAGTTACCAGTTAAGGCAGCAAAAGTCACCAGGGAAATGAAAGGACAGGGGTAACAGCTAGAGTTCAGTCTTCTCCAGGAAACAGCAGTGTACAGAGTCTGAGCGTAGGCCACAATGGGACGGGAACACGTGGCGGTAACACTGACTGCAGCAACGGCAAAGTCTCTGTGATGACAAAGGATGAAGGGAAATCTTCTATCTTCCTCTCAGGGCAGAGGAATGACTCCAGGGACCCGAACCACGAGAGCTGAATCTTCATGCTCCCAGGATCAGCATGTCTCACCAGACACTCAGGCAGCTGGCACACTCCTGTAGCATCCTGTAGAAAAAACACAAACATTCCCTCTTCCCCATATAAAATATCTGGACAGGAACATGTCAATAAGTGGATCTCTCTATTTCACCTAGGCAGAAGTATGCCTAGTTGTAGGGTGCCATAAACTTTGGCATCCAAATTTTTAAAATTGAAATATTTTAAAATTGAAATAAAAGGAGCATTATTTAGCATACAGGGATAACTCCCCCTTTTTATTTATAAAGATATAGTAAAGATATTATTTATTAAGGTAAGTCCTCGAGGATTAAGTTGAGGACACTGAGCACTTGTATTTATAAATTGACTTGTATACCAAATTATTGTCTCTAGCATAATTGTATTGAATATATAAAGAATGAGATTTTTTGACTAATTGTTCCTATGTAAGGCCTATAATCTGTCTGGAATCTTGTCCTCCCTTGTTAAGGAGCCCAGAAAATCCAGTTTGAGTTTTTAAATGTCCTATAAAGGAACAGTATATAGTGCTCTTAACCACTAAGCCATTTTTCTAGCACCTCACAAACTTTATTTACCTAAACATAAGCATTAATTAGAAATGTCAAATCTTGTAAATATTGTCCAGATTTAGTCTTACTAGAAATCTCTGAGCTGGCAGGGTGAGGCTGGGAGTTGAAAGTAAACAAATGGAGTCTTCCTCTTTTCGTGAGGGTGTGTTATCAACTCTATTACCATTTTTAAAGAGCAGGGTCTATGGTTTTGTTTAGTTGTCTGAGCCAGAGCACTGAAAGGACAATGAGTTGTCAGACAATTCACATTGAAATCGTCACTCACTGATTTCAAGTAGAAAACCTGTCTCTAATAAAGCATTAAGTAATTGAAATCAATTGTAAACCACAAGCCACACATTGGCTATCAGTATATGAATAGAAAGCTTGATTTAAAAACAGTGGCTACAGGACGTAATCTAATAATCTGTGCTGAAGCAACAGAAACTCAAGAGAATAAACAAGTGATCCAATCATACATGTAGCCTTTTCATTAGATGAACCACCTATAAATACAGTAAGCGCATTTCCTATGGGTTGTACGTACAAATATACAGGAAATACAAAAACATGTAAAGAATAAAATTATCAATTTTGTCTGAAAAATTTGTATATGTGATAGGCCAAATATCAGTATTTAGTAGTAACCAATTAATTGTTGTTTGGAATAAGATATGTTTTACCAGGTTTCTATTTAAAATACTTCCATGACTCTAGTCCACAACTCTGTACTAACACAGCTGAAGCTTTATCTCCAATGTGCATAACAAAGACCTAAGTCCTCTGGTAAGGTGAGGTACTTAGCCAATTAACATATCTTTAGAAGCTTAAAATTAGCTTCAAATATTCTTTTCTGGAGTAGGGTAACAGCTACTCCCCAAATATTAAAGCTCATTTTGAGAGCAAAGGTTTGTAGTAAACATTTCCATATACATAGAAAGATTTAAGTTCTAACTTCTTACACTGAAGAAGCAACAAAATTACCTAATATGAGGCTGTTAACCATTCTTAATGATATCACTTTATGGGCTCTCTGAAACTATAAGCAAGCTCACGAAATGAAAACTCACAATTGTTATGACGAAAACAAATTGTATAAAATCAATCCTCTAAATCTGTCTTGACATGGCAGTTGGAGTAAGGAAACTGGCTGTAATGCTCTCACAAGTTCTAAAACCTCATCAATCCTTATAAATCCTGTAACAATCTCTACCTGTTTGATTTTTCCTTAATTAAAAATAAGTTTGAGTTAGTCAATGTAACACTGGCAATCCTAAATCACAATCTTTAAGTTCTCTTTGTAACACCAGAACACAGCCACAAGGTCACCTGAATTCTGAGTACGTGACTAGGCAGCTGTTCTCCCGGCAGTGGAAATTAACATTAAAATACAGATAACTTCTGCGCAAGCCACAACTTTGGAAAGTAAAACTTATTAGGCAGCTGTTTTTGGGGCAGTGGAATTAGCATTAAAATACAGATAACTTCTGGGCAAGCCACAGCTTTGGAAAGCAAAACTCAACCTCCAACAAACAATCTAGTCTCCAAGGCACCACAGGTCTATCTATTATGTTACAAAGTTTGACTGTCAATTCTTACATTTGGACTCACAAAGGTGTGGCCTCCAACACCTCAACCAGGGACAATGTCCTAAATTCTTTTAGAAGCCTGGTTTCTAGCATAAGAATTCCATAAAAACATTACCTCAATTTAGACCTGTTTCCCTAGGTTGGCCCATGTCACACGCTATCTAAAATGACTCCATCCAGATTACTAGCTTTATGTCAACTTTCTGTTACCAATATTATACCCTTTTAACCATATCCAATAACTTGAAAGCCAATAGTCCACAACCAAGGCAAGTAGAGCATATTTATACATATAAAACCAATAAGAAACAAAATTGAAATGGCTACACCTATCTTTAATATTTAGACCAAACACCATTTTTACCCTTTTGTTATGATTTTAGGAGAAGCACCTTGTCACCTGTTGAGTCAAGTAATAAGTCAGGGATTTTTTTTTTAAGAGAAACAGCTATCAACTCTTGTATGAAGAAGCTGTTGGCGCTTTTAAGATCAGCTCGTGTAGACGCTTAGCTTCTGGTCAGCTTCTCCAGCTAATCTAGACACCTGGCTCTAGGCACAGGGCTTCAAAAACCTGATTGAAACTGTTTTTTATTCATTTGTTCCTTTTTGAAACGAGTTAAAACCAAGTCAAGGTGTGCACGACCAGCAGATAAAGTTTTTTACCATTTTTTTTCTTTTGACCACGAAACATAAAACATTTAAGCAACGAGAAACAAAAACCACAGACATAAACTGACAGACATGGACAGCCTGGTGCACCAGAGACAAACAATAGACAAAGAGGGGAAAAAGCCAGATGGTGTTCACGGCGACTATCCATCGAGTGGAGCTGATATGGGCGATGGATTGTCTCAATTCCTGGACTAGTCCACCAACGTGTTGAAACCCAATTCTGTAAGAAACTGAGAGATATCTGAACAGTATGACCGACATTCGCCAATGGTATGGAAGTGAAACACAGCCCGGAGTATTTTTACTCACAACCCAATTACATTAACTCTATCAGGCTGTGCACGGGGACTGAGATGTCCTTTTGTTTGATTCTCCTGAATAAATTTTCAGGCGGTCTGCCTCTATCAAATCTGATCAGTATGACTCTGTAAAGCTGTCGCGTCAGCACCCGGATGCCGCAGCATCCCCAGAGCCGGCGCGGGAGCTTAATTACACCTTTCATAAGCACTAAGACAAAGTTTTTCTCCCAAAATACTGTGTTCCTTTTACCTCCTCCCTTCTCACCCGGGGCATTCTTTCCCCAATTTTTCACCCCTGGCGGTGGTAAGACCGCAGGGGGGCCTGGTGCTTGAGATCGATCAGGATCCTTTCCTCGTTGCAACTTTTCACTATCCTCTGTTTCTGACTGACTGTCTCTCCCTGCCCCCAACGCTCTCCGCTTTGCTGTTACAGCTGGGCAGTTCCCACGCGACCTCTGACGCCGTTTGGCGGTAGCTAGAAACTCAAAGGTCAATAGAAAAAGCCCGAGGGTTGCCAGAGCAACCACAGCGGCACCTGCCGCGTCCGGCAGGGGACTGAGTTGGAGCAGATCAAGGCTAGCCATGGTCTCTCAGAGTTTTTTACCTGTATTCCATAGCTTCTGAATTTCTTCCGTGAAACGGAGGCCTCTCGTAGCGCCGGCGATGTTTTTGTCCCGGGTTTCTCGGCACCAAATGTCCCGCGCGTGACTTTCCGCCGGCAAGAAGCACGCGAGACATAGAAATTCTTGCTATGAGTGATACTTTATTCCTATCTCATGGAGAAGCCCTGCGCGCCAGCCAGGCGCGCCTATTTAACCCTCGGGCACGCATCAACGCCTGATTGGTTGTTTACTCATGATCTCATCAGGCACGCCCCGGAATGGGCAAAGACCTGGCAGGAAGGCACTCTTGCACATGCGCATAGTTAACTTCCTGATAGGGGGGCCAGCTGGCTCAGGGAAGGCTGGCGCCATCTTGACTGACTTGGCCTTCCATGTGGGGCGCAGTGGAAGCCAGCGCCATCTAATGGTCGCGCATGTTATTGCGGCCCTCTACAATATAGGAAATGAACCAAGGAGATTTTATCAGATCATTTCAGCCATACGCCAAAAAAAATGTAACTTCTTCTTAGCAGCTCATAGAACGTTCTACAAAACTGGACAATATGAACTTTATTGTAGAACTGACTACATGATATGCTTGTTCAACAGTTGCAGAAATGGTAGGAATAGCCAAGCATTCTCTGTTAGATTCAACTCCCATCCTAAAACATAGAACCCATACCTGAAACTGCTCAGGTTCCCAGAACTTGGGTCTGGATATTTCATGGGCCTATGAAAAACTAAATATAGTTTTCCTCTATGAAAATAGCAATGAAATGAATCTTAAGAATGCTAGGTATACACAGATCAGTGCCTCTCTCAGCCATCATCAGAGAAGATTCCTCTCAACAGATCATGAGAAAGAACACAGTGATATAAAACTGGAAAATGTGAAGAGAATGAGAGATATTGAAACATCCAGTTATAAATGTGATGTTATCATCAAATTCCCATATTCAACATTCAGGGAGCTCTGTAGAAGAGGAGGTGGAAAGATTGTACCAGCTAGAAAGGCTGATGATTCCAAAGAAAAAGCGTCCCCCAGACACAACAATACTCCAAATAGTTTTTGTTGCAGCATGCACAGGACCTACACAAGTTCATTCTGGACAGATTCACAGTAGTGAGAGGACTTAGTGAACATGAACTCCTATGCTCAACCAAGAAGCTATCTACATTGGTATCCACATAGAAAAGAAACATATTATTTCTATCCAATGAAGTCTCTCTTGGAATTGAAACCACACTTATAGGTAGGTCATATGCTCAGATTTAGATGGCCCACATAAAATGAACGCAATGCTATATTTGTTGATTTTTGTCTTATATTGTTTCATTTGGACAACTTTGTCTTACAGGGCTTTGGTGCATATATTAAGCCCACAGACTTTTTAAGAGTGTTTCTTTTTGTTTTCCTTCTTTTTAAATATTGTTTTAATGGAAGCCAAGACAAATCACCTCCATCAGAAATTTTGTTTAAATATTCACTTCTTTGTTAGGTTGTTTTGTTTGCTTGTTTTTTCAAAGAAATTGAGAAAGAAAGAGGGTAGAGTTAGATGGGTAGAAAGGTGGGAAAGATATGGGAAGAGTTGGGTGACAAGAAACTGTGATTGAATATATTACATGAAATTGTCTTTCAAAAAAAAGAAGAAAGACAATCAGGACTTGAAGATAAAGCCGAGAATGTAAAATAAATTGTAGTGAGCCATATTGGATTTGGGCCTAGCCGCTTTGTGACTGCATAGCTCAAAGAACAGGTCCCCAGGAGACTGTTGCCTCTTTGTTATAGGAGGATATCTTGCAGTGTAGTGATTCACCTTATATCCTTGGGCATTTCCCAAACTCCCTCACCCTAAGCTTCAGTTCCTGCTTCTATTCCTGCCTCAGAGCTTTAAATGCTGTACATTTCTCTCAATAAACGAGACCTTGACAACAGAACTTTTGCTTGGTCTCCTTCTTTTCTTCACCCCCATTTTGGCCCACAGGTAGAAAGCCTCTTCGGGACCCTGAATAACTGGGTCCCCACTGGCGGGGACAATAAATAAGGACTAGGAACCATTTAAAGAAATACAGGTTTAGAACACACAACATATGGGACCTCATGAAAAATACCAAATTTTCAAATTATAGGTATAAATGAAGGAGAACAATTCCTAGCTAAAGCCTTTGACCGAATTTCAATATGATCATAGAAGAAAGTTTTCCCAAACTAATAAAGCTACATTCATACTGATAAAGGAAACTTACAGAACATCCAAAGAAAAGATCAGGAAAGAAAATCACCATGACATATCATTTTTAAAAGACTAAATATACAGAACCAAGAAAGTATACAGAAAGCATCAAGGGAAAAAACACAAATCACAAAAAAGAAAACCCCATCAAAATAAAAGCTGCTTCTTGAGTTGAATCATCAAAAGCCAGCAGAGCCTGGAGAAATGCATTTCCAGTCTTAAAATTCCACGGTATCCTGTCTAGACTAGTATACCAAGAAAATTATCAACCATGATTAAAGGAGAACCAAAAACGTATCATGATGCCAACAATTTAATTTTGTTAAATCTAACAAATCAAACCTAAGAATGTACAGGAAACCATATTTTTGGCAGAAGCAATGAATGAGCATAGAGACTGTAGAAAGAAAACTTAATTATAAGATACAAGGTGCTACTGAGAACACAAATGAGAACACTTAAAAATCCCACAATGGTGACAACTAATACTTTCATTTTAATCATAAATTTATATGTCAGTGGCTCAGTTCTCTAATTAAAAGAGAAAGGCTAACTGAATGAATTAAGAAAAAAGCATCTATCTATATAATCCATGCAACAAAACCTTAGTTTTAAAGAGAAGCATCATCTTAGAGTAAAAGGATGGGCAAATGTACTCCAATCAAAGAGGACAATGATGCAAGCAGCATCATTAACTTTGTTTTAGCAAAATAGACTTCAAACAAAATCTAATGAGGAGATAAAAAGGAACATTTTATTTTAATAAAGGGAACAAGAACAGTTAACCAAAAAGACATTACGAATTGAAACATGTATGTATCAAACTCTGGTATACCCAATTTCATTAAAAAAACAAAACTCATTTTAAAACACAGATAAACTTTAATCCATTTGGATAGATCATCTAGACAAAAAATAAGCATGCATATAAACATCAGAGTAAATTGATAGCATATATTGTCTTAGTTAGGGTTTTACTGCTGTGAGCAGACTCCGTGACCAAAGCAACTCTTGTTAAAACAACATTTAGTTGGGTCTAGCTTACAGTTTCAGAGATTCCATTAAGTATCATTAAGGCAGGAACAAAACATAGTTCAGGCAGGCATTGTGGAAGTGGAGCTGAGTGTTCTATGTCTTCATCTAAAGGTAGCTGTAAGGAAAGTCACTTCCAGGCAGCTAGCATGAGGGTATTAAAGCCCACATCTACTGTGACACGCCTATTTCAACAAGTCTACAGAGGTTGAAAGGATGATCAAGAAATGACTAACTTGCTTGAGATACACACACACACACACACACACACACAGAGAGAGAGAGAGAGAGAGAGAGAGAGAGAGAGAGAGAGGGAGAGAGAGAGAGAGAGAGAGAGAGAGAGAGAGAGAGAGAGAGAGAGAATCCCTGACAGTATTAATTAACCCAACAACTGATGAAAACAGATACAGAGACCCAGGGTGCAACATTGTTGTATGGAGTTTGGAGAATTCTACGAAAGATGAAGAGGAAGAAATAAAGGAGCCTGAAAAGTCAAGGGTACCACATGAAAACATGGAATTGGAATCCACCAACCTGGGCCCCTATAGACCCATAGACTAAATGACCAAACAGAGAGCATCCATGCAGTGGATTTAGGTTCTTGGCACACGTGTAACAGTTGTGCAACTAGGTTTTCATTTAGAACTCTAACAGGAAGAGTAGGAGCTCTATTTGATTTTCTTGTCCATCATTGCATCTCTTTCCTATAGCTGGGCTGCCTTACCTAGCTAGGGTAGGAGAGCAGGAGAGCCTAGACCTACTGCAATTAGATGTGCTGGGGGCAGTGGATATATACAGGAGAACTGTAATTGGTAGGGATGAGTTGTCTGGGATGAGCTAGAGACCCGGGACAATGGAAACACCCAGGAACTTATTAGAATCATGTTAACTGGGACTCCAAGCAGTGGGTGATATAGAGCCTAAGATGATCTAAGGCTTTTCTAAGGCTTCTTTTTCTAAGCCTTTCTCAAGGAGAGGGATGGACAGAAGAATGGAGGAGTGGGGATGGAATTTGGGGACTGGGAAGAGAGGAGGGAACATAGGCTGTGATGGGGTTGTAAGGTAAATTATTTATAAATATAAAAATACATTTTCAGTAAGAAGTAAAAGAATATAAAACCATGATTTAACTTTATAGGTTGTTAAAACATTAAGCATAAGTGTGGGAATTCAGAGTATGTGATAAAGTACTTGTTTAGAATGCCTTGAATCCTCAGTTGGGGTATTTTGTCTCACATACTATTGAACCGTGCATACAACATCAGCACTTGGGGAGTGAAATAGAGTGATTAGAAGTTTAAAGTCATTCTTTGAATGAGGAATAAACTACTGCATGTTAAATAAATCTCTGCTTAAAAAATAATAGAATAGGGGTTGGGGATTTAGCTCAGGGGTAGAGCGCTTGCCTAGCAAGCACAATGCCCTGGGTTCAGTCCTCAGCTCCAAATAAATAAATAAATAAATAAATAAATAAATAAATAAATAAATAAAGGAATAGAATACTCTATCATGAATATACGAAAAATATATTTGCATGGTTATTTGAATACCAGAGGGGGAAAAACTATTGGATGAAGAAGGCATTTATAGAACAGCTTTAAAATACATGAAGAAAAAGCAGATGGACTTTACAGAGAAAACGAACAGACCACAATTATCAGAAGGAGTTGAACACTTTCCTCTGTAATTATTTGAGACTTGGAGATTAAATATAAGTATTCTCACATTTTAGATTCTCTAACACTGAGAAATATTACTTCTGAGAACCATCATAAGTTGTTTCATGGGTCTCAACAATAGGTTTGGATTTGTGTTCACCGTAGTCTTTTATTTCTCACATACTTCCTTGCTATACAATAATATATAATCAAGTACCTTTTCATTATTTTCCTCAAGTCCATTATTTTTCCTAAAACACTCATGTTATGTATGGGACCAGAAAGCAGAATGCACACATAAAATCATATAAAAGTAAGCTATACATTAACTTTTTACTCTCAGAAAAACCTCCAGGTCACAGGTTGTCCAGGAAAAAAGTTGTGGTTAAAGCATTACCATGAACATAAAGGTGCTAAACAGGTCATAGTAACGTTAATATTTTTAACTTGTCTTAATTCACAAAATATTTTGATTAAGCTCATGTAATAACTATTTCTACAGTGCTTTCCAAACTCTTTTTCACATGCAATATCAATTCCTCTCTCAGCTCCCCGAGGGTGCTTTCACAAGCCAAAATTCTCTTAGAACATGTCCTGTAATTTTCTTAGGCAGGCAATGTCAGGGAGCTAAATCAATATTTTACAATCTTTCCAAGTAGATATTTTTTAATTTTTAAAAATTTCCTTTTTTTGAAGGGGTAACAAAGATGGAGGACTGACATGGAAGGACTGAGAAATGAATGGGATTTGGATATACGGTGTAAAATTCCCAAAGAACCAACAATAGAATTTTTTAACAAGCTAGAAATAGTAAACAAACAAAGCACCATTAAAAACAAAAGTCCACTGGTATCAAATCAGTATAGAGAATGGAAGGAAACCAAACAAAAAAATATTTTTTGGAAGAGTGTCACAAAATTAGAAATCGTATTATTCAGGAAGAAAAATGGAGAAGAATGGACACAATGTATTAGATGAGGAGATGGCCAATAGAGAGGGAGAAAATTATAGGTCATGAGCTGTGAGTAGAACCATAGATCACACTGTTCATAGGAAAGTAGAAATAATATACACTATGGTTTACAAAGAGAAGTAATGTTCTTGCAGTTATATATGACCTGGAATATTTAGGATCCCAGACCTATGTTGATTGCCTGTGATTAACTTACTCTATAGCTGTGCCAAATTCTCTTAAATCTTGTTGATTTGCATGGAGCCAGAGCACAGGTCAATGTGCCTTTTAGTTGGTATAGTTCTTGATGGTGTTCGTTGATTTGGAATAAGAGCCACATAATGGGGCATATTTCCTTTTACTCTAAATAAAGCTACCCGTGTTTCCTTTATTTCTCTTTTCAGAGCTCATTTCTTTCTCTGACAATGGTGAGAATGTGAAATGACTTGCTTTCTATAAGGCATAAAATATTAATTTTGATGTATCAACATGCACTCTTCAGACAAGGGCAAAAAGTAGTCATATTCTTCACTAAAATACAGCAAAAAACAGATTCTAGACCACATATTGAAATTCTCCACTGAAACCTGGGCCTGGTCTGTACAATTCAAATTACTCTTTGTAACTAAGTCTCCCATACTCTTACTAGGATAACCAATTAGGACTGCTTTAAAACATTCGACTGCTTTCCAAATCCAATGTCCCAAAATCCACAGTCTTCCAACCAGAAGCATGGACAGGCCTACCTCAGCAATATTCCAGTCCCTTGCACCAACTTCTTAGTTAGGGTTTTACTGCTGTGAACAGACACCATGACCAATGCCAAGTGTTGTAAAGGACAACATTTAATTGGGGCTGGCTTACAAATTCAGAGGTTCAGTCCATTATCATCAAGGTGGGAACGTGGCAGCACCCAGTCAGGCATGGTGCAAGGGGAACTAACTATTATACATCCTAATCTGAAGGATGCTAGAAGAATGCTAGCTTCTAGGCAGCTAGGATGAGATTCCTAAAGCCCACACTCACAGTGAAAGACATAGTTCAACAGGGTCACATCTTCTAATAGTGCCAATCCCTGGGCCTAGCATATATAAAACATCACAGATAAAATTCATAAGCAAGCCCCAAAATTCTACCAGAGAATTCCTACAGGTGAAAAACAAATACTGCGAAGTGGTTGGATATAAAATTATTTCAAAGAAATCAGTGACCCTCCTTTATACAATTGATAAGAGATCAAAAGGATACAAATAGGAGAGGAAGAATTCAAAATATATTTATTGAGCGATAATATGAATTTATTCATAAAACTACTAAAAACTCCATCAGAAAACTTCTGCTGCTGATAAACATTTTCAGCAAGGTATCAAGATAGAAAACTGATGCAAAAAATCTGTAAATTTCCTCTATACATAGGACAAATTGACTGAGAAAGAAATCATCCCTTAGATCTCCTGGTACTTTGCTAAGGTGAGGAAAATTAGTGTCCAGAAGTTTCTGGAATACTATAATCAATGCTGCATGTTTTTAAAGGACATTTTTCCAGTGGTATGAATAACAATGCATGTTTGCATTTCCAATGCCAGGTACACAATGTGACATCTAGATAACTCTGTTCCCACTGTGTCTGTTCTCTCTGTCACTAATCAGTTTAATGAGACCACTTGCCATTGGCATAGTTTCTTATCAGCAGAAACCAGGGAAAGCTTTTAGGCCTCGAATTTATTTGGCATCCATCTTGGAAGACATTGTCTCCTAAAGGTTTAGTTATAGTCGGTTTGTGACGGATTTTCCTCTCAGCAGCATGTTGGAGTAAGAAAATTATGGAAATTTTTATAGCCAAGACTGTAGTAACTTCCCAAGTCTACAGTGATACCTGTCATAACAGACACCCTACAGGGAAGCAGAAGTAAGAGGTTGGGCTATCACAGCTGTTTTGCTTTTGGCGCCACCTACTGAGAGCATTTTTCAGAAGTAGGCATCCTTTGAGTGTTCCTGAAGATACCCATAGAAAGGGAGATGGAGTTTTTGCTCTACTCTTATTTGTCTCCTCCTGCTCATCTCCAACTGCTTAGACTTGGCAAAAGTCCACCTGATTTTATCAAGATTTTTCTATTATTCACATAGAGTATTGGAGCCCACTTAATGACAGACTAATTTGTTTGGTGGACAGTCTGGAGGTAAAAATAGAAAATGTACACCCAGCCTAAATAATGACAGTCTCCCTACAATATGAAGTTTCCCTCATGTGTTTTTCCCCTCTCTCAAGAAAATAGAAAAACTGTAACAAATAATTCATTTCCTAAAACCCCTTTCCCTGTTAAAAACCTCCAGGCTTGTTTATTCATGAGAGAGTTGGGGAATTACCAGAAATCTTCATCAATAGATTAAAGAAATTATAATAAAAACAAAATGGATTTGAACCACTTTGCCAGTCTTTCAGCAACCTGCTAGTCTCCCATAAGTCAAGACATATTGTTTAATTACATTCACTCCTTCTACAGAAGACCTGTGTGAGTTATTTTAAAAATACAAGAACCCCACAAACTGTCCCCTATAAACACCTCTATTGGTGGCAGGTTGTTTGCATATTGTTCCCCAGGGATGTCCTTGCCTTGCTGTAGTGAGATAAAAGCTCAGCTGTACTCTTGCTTTCAGTGATTCCACTTCTAATTTCATCTCCTGAAAACGATGAGTCCTGTCCAGTCCCTGTTTTTATTATTGCTTTGGATTCTGGGTAAGTAGAGAATGAGGTACAGGAGAAGAATGGAGGGTGAGTTCTGACTGCCCATGTTGGCTGTCCATGTATGGTAAGGCAGGTCCTCTTTTCTAGGATGGACACATGAGCTTCTATTACTTGATAATGAGAAATTACAGATGAGATAGGATTTGTGCTAAGAAGATTCTAATGTAGATGGGAAGGTGTATGAGCTTTAGGATCTTCAACTGAATTGTTTTATAAAAAAGCATTTGATACATTTTTAATAATCACAAAACATACCAGAATCTCACTTGAAATAAGTAACAAAAAGTAATTCACAAAGATTGCTTGGGAAATTTGCAAATGACTTCGCACTGTTCTATTATAATTACAGGAACCAAAGGTGATGTTGTGCTGACCCAGACTCCATCCACATTATCGGCTACCATTGGACAATCGGTCTCCATCTCTTGCAGGTCAAGTCAGAGTCTCTTAGATAGTGCTGGAAACACCTATTTATATTGGTATCTACAGAGGCCTGGCCAATCTCCACAGCTTCTAATTTATTTGGTATCCAACCTGGGATCTGGGGTCCCCAACAGGTTCAGTGGCAGTGGGTCAGGAACAGATTTCACACTCAAAATCAGTGGAGTGGAGGCTGAGGATTTGGGAGTTTATTACTGCATGCAAGCTACCCATGCTCCTCCCACAGTGATACAGACCCTAACAAAAAATGTCTTGCTTGAGGTAGCCCAGCTGCTAATGTGCTGTTTATATGGAGAGGAGCAGAACACTCTGTGTCTGTGCAAGAGGAAGAGCATGGGCAACATGACTAATTGTTGACAACTGAGAACTCTGGCTACACTCATCTGGGTGGATGAGTGGTTTATTTAGACTTCCAAGTGCCAGCAATTTCTAATCTTTTTAGTTTACTAGCCATGGTATTGGCTCTGGAGCAATAGAGAAATTCATCTCATTAATCTAGTTTATTGTTGCAGATTTTAAGCAAAATAATTTTGCATTAACTTCTTGTCTTCTGTTGCTTCCTTTTAATGATGTATGCATTTTTGTTAAATTTTCATTTAACTTTTTAAATACTTAGATGTCTATCCATATTATCTTTTTCTTCTTTTCTTCTCTGTAATTCAGTATTTATTCATATTATATCCCAATCACAACACCCTTCCTCTCCTCTTAATCCCACCTTTAAAAATCTCCACCCCTATTACTCCTGACTCTTCTTAGAAAAGGAGAAGACTCCCTTGGTTACCACCCTACCCTTGGACATCAATTCCCAGCACAACTAAGCACCCTCTCTCCCACTGAGGGCCAATCAGGCAGTCTAGGTTGTGGAAGGGGATCCAATGGCATGCAACAGAATCAGATAGCCCCTTCTTCAGATGTTAGGGTATACATCATGTTAGGGTATACACATGTATACCAAGATGCACATATGCTGCAAATATGTGGTGGGCCTAGGTCCTGCCCCTGCATGTTCTTTGGTTGGTGGTTCAGGCTATTAGCCCTCAGGGGCTTGAGTTACTTAAATCTGTAGATGTTCTTGTTACATCCTTCAGCCTTCCAGCTAATCCAATTCTATCCCGTAGTCTTCTCAAGATTGTCCAATCTCTGCCTGATTTTTGGCCTTGAATATCTGTATTTGCTTCCATGTACTTTTTCTTAAAAATTCTTAGGAGACAGTTATGGTAGGTTCCTGTTTGAAAGTATAGCATCAACACTGTTGACTCTATCTCCAGGAATGGGTCTCAAGATGGTCCAGTCATTGGATGGCCATCCCCACAGTCTCTGTTATTCCTTCATTTCTGTGTATATTGTAGACAGGACACATTTTGGATTGCAGAGTTTGCAGGTGACTTGAAGCCCCCTACTCCCACAAGAATTCCTGCCTTATTAAAGGAGGTTACAATTCAGTTTCAATATTCCTCAAAAATAGGAATATTGACTAGGGGTGTAGCCACTAGCATGTCCCAAATGCCAGGAAAAAGAAACTCCAAGGACCCAACAGGGATGAGATAAACTAAAATGCCCAACAAAGGGGAGAAAGAACCTGTAGAGACCATATTCAAAGGTTAAATAAGCCCCATCCCACATTGGGGCATAGGGACACCCACTCATCATTAAATTTTAACCTGAATGACTCCTGTCTAAAGGAAACATGGGAACAAAAATTGGAGCAGAGACTGAAAGAAAGGCCGTTCAGAGACTGTCCCACCTGGGGATCCATCCTGTATACAGATACCAAAACCTAGACACTATTGCAGATGCCAAGAAATACTTGCTGACAGGAGCCTTTTATAGCTGTCTCCTGTCATACATCCAGAGGTAGATGCTCATAGCCAAATATTTTATTGAGCAGGGAGACTGCAATGGAGGAGTTTGAGAAAAAAAATAAAAGAGCTGAAGGGGTTTGTAACCTCTTAGGAAGAACAATATTATCTATCAACCAGATACCCTAGAGCTTTCTGGGATGTAACCACCAACCAAACAATATACATGAAGGGACCCATGACTCTAGTGGAATATGTAACAGAGGATGACATTGTCTGGCATCCATAAGAGGAGAGGTTCTTGATAAATCTGTGAAGGCTCTTTTCCCCAGTATAGGAGAATGCCAGGATAATGAGGTGAGGGTAGGTATGTGGGAGGAGGAGCACCCTCATAGAAGCAGGGGGAGGGTGAACAAGTTAAAGGGTTCCAGAAAGGAAACCAGGAAAGCAGAAAACATTTGAAATATAAATACATAAAATGTCCAAATGATAAAAAGGTGGAATCACAGAGTCATTTGATCTCCATTTCCCTGATAACAAATGATATTGGACATTTCATTACATGCTTCTTAGCCATTTGAGATTCCTCTGTTGAGAATTCTATTAAGCTCTGTACTTCACTCATTTTCAATGATTTCTAGAAAGTCCTTAATATCTTTTTTTTCCCTGATTTGGTGACCATTAACTTTTCATTGTTCAGTTTCCATGAGTTTCTAAGATTTCTGCTGATACCATTGTGGTAAAAGTCCAGGTTTAATCCATAGTAGTCTGATAAGATACAAGGAGTTATTGCAAATTCCTTGTGTTTGTTGAGACGTGCTTTCTGACCAACTATGTGGCCCATTTTGGAGAAAGATCTACACTAGCAAATCCAAAAGAAAGGAAACACACATTCACACATGCACACACACACACACACACACACACACACACACACACACACACACAAACACACAACCCCCACAAAGATAAAAAGAGCAGGAATTAATAATCGTGGGTCATTAATGTCTAGCAAGATCAATGGAACAAATTCCTCATTAAAGATACACTGGATAACAGAATGTACAGAAAAGAACAGGATCTATCATTCTACTTCATACAAGAAACAGACCTCAACAACAAAGATAAAATTAGTCTCAGAGTAAGGGCTGGAAAATGATTTTTCAAGCAAATAGACTCAAGAAGCAAGTGAGAGCAACCATTCTAATATCTAGTAAAATAGACTTTAAACCAAAATTAATCAAAAGAGATGGGAAAGTACACTTCATACTCATCAAAGGAAAACTCCACCAAGATAACATCTCAATATTGATTATCTTTGTCACAAATAAAAGGTCTCCCACATATGTAAAAAGAACCATATTACTAAAGCATAAGTCACACATTGAACACCACACATCAATAGTGGGAGAATTCATTCAATATCTTGCATTATTACCAAATACAGGAGATGAAAGAATCTAAGGTATGAAAGATACCATACCATAGGAGATATCCATTCATTGGTGAAAGGAAATGCCAAATGTAGAAAGTTTCTAACTTAAAATATGGAGGGCATTGGGACAGTTTGCAAAGTCCAAAACTATGAAAAATAATAATAGAAAAAGATGAAGATTCCCAATTCAAAGTACCAGAAAGCAGCTTCAAGGAAATCATAGAAGAAAACTTCCTTAACTCAAAGAAAGAAATGGCTATAAATATATAAAAAGCTTACAGAACACCAAATAAATTGTACCAGAAAAGAAGAATTCTCCTGCCACATAATAATGAAAACACAAATGCATGGAATAAGGAACGAATATTAAAAGCTGCAATGGAAAATGATCCAATAATAAATAAAGGTGGACATATCAGAATTACACCTGAATTCTCGACAGAGACTATAAAGGCAATAAGGTCCAGGACAGATGTCTTCCAAAGCCTAAGAGACCACAGTTGTCAGTCTAGACTATTATACCCAGTCAAATTATGAAACATTATAGATGAAAAAAACCCAAGAGATTCCATTCCAAAAACCAAATATACATAATAGATTTCTCGTAATCCAGCCCTACACAGGATACTAGAAGGAAAAATACAGCACAAGCAGATGAACTATATTCAAGAAAACAAAAGAAATTAATCATCTCACAGCAAAAGCAGAGAGTCACATACACCTTACCACCTCCAACATCAAAATAACAGAAACTAATAACCATTGCTGATTAATATCGATCAATATCAATGGATTCGATCCACAAATATAAACACACAGGCTAAAAACCTGGGTATGTAAATAGGACCTTTCATTCTGCTGCATACAAGGAACATACCTCAGCTACAAAGGTACATACTGACTCAGAGAAAAGGGCTGGAAAAAGTTTATCCAAGCAAAAAGACCCAAGAAACAATCTTGAGTAGACCTTCTAATATCTGATAAAATAGACATTCACACTAGAGTAATCAAAACGGATAAGGAAGGACACTTATTCTTCAAAGGACAAATCCACCAAAATGACATCTCAATTCTAAACATATATGCCTGAAAAGCAAGGACATCGACTGGTGTAAAAGAAACTTTACTAAATCTCATATTGCATATTGAACTCCACACAATAATAGTAGGAGACTTCAACACCCAACTTCTACCAATGAACAAGTTATTGAAACAGAAACTAAACAGTGAAACAATGAATCTAACAGATGTTATGAACTAAATGGAATTAACAGACATGCAGAATCTTTCACCCCCAAAGCAAAAAGAATATACCTTTTACTCAGCATATTATGAAACCTTCTCCCAAATCACCATATAATCAGGAAAAAATCTCAACAGATACAAGAAGTTTGAAATAATTCCTTACAATTTATCAGACAACCACAGATGAAGACTGGACTTTGACATCAACAGAAACTACAGAAAACCCACATACCCATGGAACTGAGTTACTCTCTAATCAATGATCACTTGGTTAGGGAAAGAAAGAAATTAAAAACTTTCTAGAATTAAATGACAATGTAGGTTCAACATACCCAAATTTATTGGACACAATATAAGCATTGCTAAGAGGAAAGATCATAGCAGTAAATGCCTTCATGATGAATTTGGTGGGATCTCATACTAACAAATCAATAGTACACTGGAAATCTTAAGAACAAAAACAAGCAAACAGACACAAGATGAAGAGATAGCAGCAAATAATCAAAATAAGGACTAAAATCAATCAATTAGAAAAAAAATACAAATAATCAACAAAACTAAGAGCTGGTTTTTGGAGAAAGTCAACAAGAAAGGCAAACATTTATCCAAACTAACTAAAAGGCACAGAGACAATATCCAAATTAACAAAACCAGAAATGAAAAGGGAGAGAAAACAATATAAACTAGGGAACAAAACAAAAAGTGAATCATTATATTTTACTTCAAAAGCCTGTATTCCACAAAACTGGAAAATATAAAAGAAATGGATATTTTTTCTAGACAGATACCAACAAAGTTAAATCAAAATCATGTAAGCTATCTAAGCAGCCCCATAAGGTTTGAAATAGATTCAGTCCTTAAAAGCCTTCCAATCAAAAACAGCCCAGTACCAGATGTTTTTAGTACATAATCTACTCACTTTCAATGTAGAGCTAATACCAATACTCCTCTATTACCCAAAATACAAACAAACAAACAAACAAAAAAAGGCAGAAGGAGCATTACTTAATTCATTCTGTGAGGCAACAGTCACCCTGCAACAACAACTCACACAAAGAATCTACAAAGAAAGTTATGTTCAGATCAATTTGTCTTATGAACATGAACACAAAAGTATTCAATAAAATTCTCATAACTAAATAAAAAACATATCAAGAACATCATTCACAATGATCAAATGCATTTCATCCCAGAAATGCAAGGAGTGTTCAATATATGAACATCCATAAACATAATCTACTATGTAAACAAATTGAAAGAAAAAATCAAATAATCATAACGTAAGATGCTGAAAAAGCCTTCAACAAAATCCAACACCCCTTCATTTTAGAAGTCTTGGAAAGAACATGGATTCAATTACCTAAACATAATCAAAGCAATATACAGTGAGCTAATTGCCAAAATCAATTGAAATGGAGATAAAGTTAAAGATAAAGATAAAGTTGATGCAATCCCACAAAATCAGGAACAATAAAAGGCTGCCCATTCTCTTCCTATCTATTCAAAATAGTACTTGAAGTTCTAGCTAAAGCAATAAGACAACAAATAGAAATCAAGGGGATACAAATTGGACAGGAGGAATCCAAGGTATCACTATTCTTAGACGATATCAAGTATACATAAACAACCACAACATTCTACCAGAACCTTTCTACAAGTGATTAACAACTATAGCAAAGCGTCTGGATATAAAATTACCTCTAGGAAGTCAGTAGCCTTCTTTTATACAGTTCATAAATGGGCTGAGAAAGAAATTAGAGAAACAGCATTCTTCATAATTGTCACAACAATATAAAATATCTTGGTTTAACTTTCAAAGCAAGTGAAAGATCTGTATGAGAATGTGAAGAACTTCTTCACTGAATAAAGAAATTGAAAAAGATATGAGAATATGGAAAAATCTACTGCAGTCATTGATGATTTGTAGGGTTAACATAGTGAAAAGCAATCTACAAGTTCAATGCAATTCCTATCAAAATTCCAACACAGCTATTTATTGACCTAGAAAGTAATTCTCAACTTCATATGGAAAAATAAAAGACCTAGGATTGCCAATATAATCAGGAACAACAAAACTATTTCTGGAGAAATCACCATTGCTGCCCTCAAGCTGTAGAACAAAGCAATAGTTGTAATAAATGCATGGCGTTGGTACAGAACAGATAGGTTGGACAATGGAATAAAATTGAAGACCGAGAAATAAACCGACAGACATATGGAAACTTGATTTTTCACAAAGAAGCTAAAACCATAGAATGGACTAAAGAAACCATTTTCAAGGAATGATGCTGGTCTAACTGGATATCTTCAGGTAGAAGAATAGAAGGGCAGGATTTGGGAGAGACAGAAGAGAGGCACAGAGGGCCAGGATATTCAATGGAAATCTGAAGCTGCTGGGGTTGGGAGCTATGGGGAAACTCTAGGCAGTCCCAGAAACCTTGGATGGGGGACACTCCAAGGAGTAAATGTGGGTGAACTTTGTGGCTAGGCTATTCCCCTAATGAATTAAGATGTCTAGGTAACAATCAGTGGACAAGGAGTAAGCAGGACTTGTAGGTCAGAGAGGGGAAGAGAGGAAAAAAGGGACTTGCAGGTTTTTTTTTTTTTGGAAATTTGAGGTACAAGAAGTAATGAACTAGTGGCCCACCAGAGGATTTAACTTAGTATGACTTACTTATTAGGATGTTAGGTTTGTGGCCTGCAGTTGTTGCCTGTTGCTTCTAAACTAAGATTGTGTGATGTTTTCCTTCGCACAGTGACTCAACTGAGATCCAGAGAAAGCTAAAGTGACAGATTACCCCAGCAAGTCATGGAATTTGGATGTATGAGGAAGTGTGGCAGCGACATGCCATGGGAACATAGTGAGACAGGTGGAGAGATTTTGAGAACTCTGGGCCATAGAGTTTGCTAGGATTATAACAGCCCATTGGTGCCTGTGGACTGTGGTGCTCTAGTGTGGGATGGTGCATTTTTTAGAATCTCCAGCTACAACCTTAGCCAAGATGCCTAATAGTGCGGTCATGGAACCTGAAAAGGCTACCTCCTGTAGCCAGGCAGGATCCCCAGTAGAAGGATAAGAACACCAATCCACCCATACAACATTGCACCCAAAGTTTGTCCTATCTGAAAGAAGTGCTGGGATAAAGATAAAGCAGAGACTGAAGGAAAGGTCAACTAATAACTGGCTCAACTTGAGACCCATCCCACATGCAAGCACTAATCTCTTATACTCTCACTGATACTCTGTTATATGTATAGACCTTATCCAAGTATATCTGTCCTCTGAGAGGCTCTACCCAGCAGCTTACTAAGACAGATGCAGATTCCCACAGACAAACATTTGGACAGAAGTCAGGGACCCTTATATTTGGGCAAGGTTTGAAGACTATGACGTGAAGTGGAACCCCACAGGAAAACTAGCAGTATCAACTAACTTGGAAACTTTCAGAGACTGAGCCCCCAATCAAAGAGCATACAAAGGTTGGAACGTAGGTGTCCAGCAACTATGTAGCAGAGGGCTGGCTTCCTTGGGGAAGATGTGCCTAATCCTGCAGAGATTTGATGGGTCTGGGTTGGGGATACTCTGGGATCCCCATTTTCTTAGAGGGAAAGGAAAGTACAGACAGAGGAGTGACTCTGTCTGAGGGACTGGTAGGAAAGTATTGTTTTGGTTGTAAAAGAAATAAAACACTTCACAAAATTGGAAAATCTCAATTAAATGGATAATTTTCTTTATAGGTATGACCTATAAAAGGTAAACCAATATCATGTAACCAATCTAAGTAACCCTATAACCCATAAGGAAATAGAAGCACTAATTAAAGTTTCACAACTAAAAGTAGCCCAAGGCTGGATGGTTTTAGTGCCAAATTCTACCAGACCTTCAAAGGGGAACTAATACCAATACTCTTCAAACTATTCCATAAAAACTGTACTGAAGAAACATTACCTAATTCATTCTATGAGGTCTCAGTCACCTTGACACCTAAACCATACAAAGTTTCAACAATGAAAGACAATTTCAGACCAATTTTGCTTATGAGTATCTATGCAAAAACACTCAATAAAATACTAACAAACTTAATCCAAGAATATATAAAAAATATCATCCATTATGCCCAAGTTGGCTTTATTCCTGTAATAGAATTATGGTTCAACATATGAAAGTTCATCAGTGTAATTCACCATATAAGAAAACTGAAAGAAAAAACACATGATAATCAAGGCCTTTCACAAATTCCAACACCACATCATGATAAAAATTTTTGAAAGATTAGGAATAAAATGTTCATGTCTAAATATAATAAAGGCAATATATGGTAAGCAATAGCCAACATCAATTTAAATGGAGAGAATCTTAAAGCAATTCTACTAAAATCAGGGACAAGACAAGGCTGTCCACTTTCTCTGTGTATATTCAATATAGTCCTTGAAGTCCAGTACTATAAGACAACAAAAATAGATTAATGGGGTATGAGTTGGAAAAGAAGATGACAAGGTATCACTATTTGCAAATGATATGAGAGTATACATAAGTATATCCAGATAATTTAAGCACTAAAATCAAGGTTTTGAAACTGAAAACTTTCTGTAAGGAATAGGACAAAATGGCAGCTGATAAGATGTGAAACGATCTTCACAAACCCTATGTCTGACAGATGGCTAATATCCAACATATATAAAGAATTCAAAAAATTAGACACCAACAAACCAAACATTCCAATAAAAATATGCTTTAGGGCTCAACAGGTATGCCACAGAGAAATCTCTGACTGACAAGCATTTAAGGAAATTCTCAACACCCTTATTAATCAGTGAACTGCAAACCAAAATGACTATGGAACTACATCTTATGTCTTGCAGAGTGGTTAAAATGAAAACTCAAGGGACATCACATGCTGGATAGGATGTGGAGTAACAGGAACATTCCTCCATTGCTGGCAGGATTTTAAACTTGTGCAAGCACTTTTGAGAGCAGTTCAGTGGACTCTGAGATAATTTCAAATAGTCTACTACAAGATCCAGATTATACAACTGCTGGACTTATATACAAATGATACACCAGCATACCACAAGACCTCTTGCTCAACAATATTCATAGCAGCTTCATTTATAATAGCCAGAAACTGGAACTAACCAAGATGCCTCTCCACTGAAGAATTAAAGATGAAAATGTGGTATAGTTATACAATAGGATATTACTCAACTATTAAAAATGATGATATCATGAAATTTGCAGCCAAATGAATGAGAGTAGAAAATATCTTCCTGAGTGATATAACTCAGACCTGGAAAAACGTACATGGTATGCACTTGCTCATAAATTGATATTACCCTTAAAGTATAGGATAAATATATTATAATCTACAGACCGACCCAAGGAATCTAAGTAACAATGAGGACCAAGGGAGCATGCTTGAATCTCACCCAGAAGCATAAATAAAAAAGACATTGGAACTGAATGGTAGGAGGACACTGTGTGGGAGATGAGGCCAGGAGGGGATCAGGAGAAATCATGTGAGGATAGGAATTGTGGAGAGAGAACTGGGAGAGAGAACTAAAATTATGAATGGTAGGGAAGACAAGTCAGAAACTTAGAACAAGGGAGACTTCCAGTAATCTATGAGCATGTCCATAGCTGATACTCCTAGCAACAGGGAATATGAGACCTGAAATGACCACCTTGTCCAACCATGCATTACTTCTAAGGAAGGGATGTGAATATCAACCCAACCACAAAGCATTCAACCCAATATTTATCCTACCTAGAAGATTTTCAGATAGTAAAGGTGAAACAGAATTTGAAGGAATAATAAGCCAATGACTATTTCAACTTGAGACCTATCCCATGAGAGATAGACAGAGGGAGAGGAAGATGGAGAGGGAGAGGGAGAGGGAGAGGAGGAGGGGGAGAGGGAGGGGGAGGAGGGAGAGAGAGAACCTCTGACACTATTAGTGCTATTCTCCTGTACTTGCAGACAGGAACGACCGAAAGACTTCACACAACAGCTGTTAGAAACTGATGCAAAGGCTCACAGCCAGATGTGGGAAGCATGGAGAATCTTGCGAAAGAGTGAGATAAAGTTTTGTAGAAGCCAGATAAGTCAAGAATATCACAAGAAAACATACACAATCAACTAACCTGGATCCACAGGTTACTGAGACTGAGTCACTAACCAAAGAGCTAGCATAGGATGGACTTAGGCCCATATATATATATATCTGTTGTCCAGCTTGGTATTCATGTAGGTTCCATATATATTGAAGCTGCGGCTGTCTATGACTCAGTTGTCTGCCTTCGGAGGTTTTTCTTCTGGCTGGTCTGCCTTGGCTAGCCTCAATAAGTGAATATTTACCTAGTCCCAGTGTAAGTTGATATGCCACATGGGCTTGATATCAATGGGAAGTTCTCCCTCATTGAGGAGAAAGAAAAAGGGTTGGTTGGGGGGAGAAGAGGTAAGAGGAAGAGGTTAGATGGAGAGGAGTAAGGGGATGATCTGATCAGGAAATTAAATAAATACATAAATATGTAAATAAATAAATAAATCAAAATATTGAAATGGATCTGTCAGGCATATACCACTCTTTGCCATATTTATAAAGATTCTATATCCTAACTCAGAGACACTTGCTCATCTATCTGCTCTATCCATAGTAGCCAGGAAACAGAAACTATCTGAATTTGTATCAATTGACAATAACAGTGCAGTACATTTATAAAACAAGCTATAATTTTGCTGAAAAGAAAGATAGAATGCAAAATCCATTTGGGACATTCATGAGCTACTGTACTATATTTTGGATAACCAAAACTCCCAGTGGGGGAAGCAAGATTATTTGTGTCTTTTAGGAACATCCCAATCTTTTCTGAGCTGATTTTCACTTGGAATCATTATCAAATGATCTAGGCAGATCGAAACCTCGTGAAGTGCTGATTGTCGATTCCTTGAGATGCAACCTCCAGTCTAGATCTCAGATATAAGGTCAGCTGCTCTCTTGCTGTAGGTACTGCTGCTCAGTGTTCCAGGTGTGTGTGTGTGTGTGTGTGTGTGTGTGTGTGTGTGTGTGTGTGTGTTATCAGTTTCCAATGAGAACACTGTGCTGAACCAGACTACATATTCAGTAGCCACAGCTCTTGGGGAGATTTCTACCATTTACTGAAGGTCTAATGAGAGTGTCAGTTTATATGATTTAAGGTTTCTATGCACTGGTATCAACAGAAATTAGGACAGTCTTCCAAAATCCTGATTTATGAAGCACCCATTTTAGCACTGGAGTCTCTATAAGGTTCAGTTACTGTGGATCTTTAACAGGTTTTTTTCCTCCCACCATTGATCCTGTGAAGGCTGATGGTGCTGCAACTTATTACTGTCAGCAAATCAAAGAACTTCCTCCCACAGTGCTCTGAAGCTTGATCAAGCTTGCTTACACTATCTCTTCCTCTTTATCAATCAAGAGTATGTCATTGAGCTTCTGTAGAAGAAAGTTTCCAAGTCTTAAACAAAAAATTGTAAACTGCTGTGTTTTCTACGTATTTTATAATTTAATGCTTCCATTCTAAATCCTGCTGTGATTTCCTATTTATTTTATTAATGAATACCTAGTTCAAGCTGACCTTCTTCACTTCCTCTCCTCAGTTTCTTGAACCCCATCCCTTGCCTAGCTATGCTATATCCAGCATTATGCTTTCATTCTATTTTTCTGAAGTTGCATGTCCTACTTTTCTTTTTCTGTTGACGTGATGAATACCATACTGTTTATTGACTTGTTCTGTGGCTCATTCATCTTTGTTATATGGCAAAGGCTCATCTGGGTGTTGTTCACAATAGCCCTAGTCCTCCGACGTCATTCATTAATCAAGACAGTTTCTCACAGACATGGCCACAGGAGAGATAGAATGAGGTAATTCTTCATTTGAGCTTTCCTCTTCCTGGGTGACATTAGGTCATACCAATTTGATGAAAATCAGTTATGTAGTAATCAATCATTTAAGCTTAAGTATCATTATATTTGACTTTCAGACACAGGAATATATTATCCTGTGGAGGCTAATGGTGCTGTAATCTAGTATTGTCAGCTGGATAAGGAGCTTTCTCCCATTGGGGCTTAACAATCATATCCTGGCATTGATACTCTTTATTTAGAAACTACTTAAATTTGTTTGAGCTAAAAAAAGTGTTTTATGATTAGTTTTCTATCATTTATAATAAATTAATATGCTGAGTTAAAACCACTAACAGAGTTTGTAGATGATGTTCCCAGATTCTTGGGAGCAAGAACTTTCACTCAGTTTTCTTGGGAGCAATGAAAATATTGTCTCACAGACAACAACTGTGTGTTCTGGCTAGAAGTGTCAAATGTAGCTGTCAATAGTGTCTTCACATGTTGCACCATTGTGACAAGGCTTTGACCAACAATTAGGCATGTAAGTCTAACAGTATGTTCCTGTGAATCCACTACCTGTGCAATCACAGTAGTAATTATTTCCTCCATCCACATATAGACCTTCATGAAGAAATGTTTGACTGGCACATTCAGGAAAGTTAAATTCACATTGGTCTCCAAAGAATCCACGTACATATTCACAGAAGTAAGGCCCAAGAGCAGCCTGACATGTGGAATCATGTAGACATGGCAGTGTCCACATTCAACCATTTCTAACACAATTTCTAACAAGTTCACATCAGAATACTTTTGAGGAAAGATACATGTATATATTCTTATCCCATTGCAACATATAGTCTCATTCTTGCAGAGAACAGAAACTGTTTCATCCACTTCCAAGTCTCACCATGTCAGCCTTGGTATTCAGTCACACTGAAACAGGAGTAGCCATTGATTCCATCATGGTACAAAACTCCATTGTGGTAAGGACTGGAAGCACACTCAGTGTGATCTTTGGGACAGAGAGACATGGTGATCAGGAATTTTTATGGAAGATGTGGCCATGCTGTCAGAAGTTCTTTCAATTAGAATTATTGGTAGTTTCATAGGCCAACCTTCTGTAGTCAGGAGGACATTGGCATAGATATACCCTTTCTCATGGGGTATTCACACAAGCCGCAATTCCTTCCTTGGCAGGAACTGGAGAAGCAAGAGTCTTTTGGCTCTTCACAGTCTTTGTCAAAATTATTAGCTATATCTAAATAATAATTGTTTTGTGGAAAACTTTTGTCCCCGGCTTGTGAATCCTGTACCCCTAACTCGTCTGCCTTGAGTGCAAGAGGTTGTGTTTAGTGCTTCAGTAATTTAAGGTGCCAGAGTGTATTCTCTTAGTGTCTGTATGACATCTGCCCAGGATCTTCTGGCTTTCAAAGTCTCTAGTGAAAAATCTAGTTTAATTTTGATAGGCCTAACTTTATGTGTTACTTGACCTATTTCTCTTACTGCTTTTAATATTCTTTCTTTGTTTTGTGCATTTGATGTTTTGACTATCATGTGATAGGAGGAATTTCTTTTCTGGTCCAATCTATTTGGAGTTCCTTAGGTTTCTTGTATGTTTATGGGCATCTCTTCCATTAGGTTAGGGAAGTTTTCTTCTATAATTGTGTTAAAGATATTTACTGGTTCTTTAAACTTGGAGACTTTGCTCTCTTCTATACCTATTATCCTTAGGTTTGATCTTCGCATTGTTTCCTGGATTTCCTGGATGTTTTGGGTTAGAATCTTTCGCAGTTTTACCTTATCTTTGACAGTTGTGTCAATGTTTTCTATGGTTTCTTCTGCCTCTGAGATTCTCTCTTCTATGTCTTGCATTCTGTTGGTAATGCTTGTGTCTATTACTCCTGATCTCTTTCCTAGGTTTTCTAACTCCCTTTGTGATTTCTTTATTGTTTCTTTTTCCAATTTTAAATTCTGAATTTTTTTTCAATTCCTTCACTGGTTTGGTTATGTTTTCCTCTAATTCTTTCAGGAATTTTTGTGTTTTCTCTTTAACGCTTCTACTTGTTTACATATTTTGTCCTGTATTTCTTTAACGGAGTTATTTATGTCCTTCTTAAAGTCTTCCATCATCATCATAAAATATGATTTTAAATCTATATCTTGCTTTTCTGTTGTGTTTGAATATCCAGTATTTGCTGTGGTGGGAGAACTGAGCTCTGATGATGCCACATAGTCTTGGTTTCTGTTGCTTAGGTTCTTGTGCTTGCCTCTTGTCATCAAGTTATCTCTGGTGTTAGCTTGTTTTGCTGTTTCCGACAGTGTCCTGACACTCCTGAAAGCCATTGTGTCAGCACTACTGTAGACCTGTTTTCTTTCAGCCAGACCTGGGTACAGAGAGCTGTGGGACCAAGTCAGTTCTAGGTTCAGGCAGAAAGCAGAAGGGTCCTGTCCAAGACTGCTCCTGGGTTTGTGTGTCCTGAGGCCTCCAGCCAGGTTTCTTGGAGAAGAAGACTTGGTCTTACTTCTGCTCTCAGGTGTGTCAGCACTCTTGGTGCCTGGTTTTCAGCTCTAGATGCAGCCTTAACTAGAATGGTTCTGCCCCTGACTGTTCCTAGGTTCCTGTAACCAGAGGGCACAGAGGGCACCAGGCAGTTTCCTCTTTGGCCAGGAATGTGAACAGAAGTAGCAGTCTCCCCTGAGCTCTCAGTATTGTCTGCAATTCTGAACTCTTCCAGTTTGATTATGTGCTGTATTATAGTTACAGCTTTTTATTTGTAGAAACTTCCCTCATCTCCAAGAACCCTACATTATAATGGTGATTTCTGTTTTTGATGTGTTCAGTTTGCCAGTATTTTTTGAGAACATTTTCATCTGTGTTCTCTGAGAGTATTCTTTTCTATATTTCTGTATGCACAAACTTTTACTTGTCATTGAGAGTAAGGATGAGCCAAGGTGTTTGCTGTGAGACATTTAGCTTCATAGATTTGTAGTTGATATCTAAAGTTTCAGGCTAACTCATCCTTTATTAGACTATGTCTTTAGGAGGGAGAGCCACTAATGAAAAGTATCGTATGTCTTTACTCATTAGGTATAGACAGTTGTGTGAATGCTCATTCAGTACTTACACTCTCTTCTTGATTTTTAAATATCTCATTGCTTAAGACTTAGAAATTATTTATCATTGGATTTAGGGTAGAATTGCAAAATCTTATAGTCATGCAATGGGAGGAATTCCTTTCATGTTCCAATCTATTTAGAGTTCTGTAGGCTTCTTTTATGTTCATGAGCGTCTCTGACTTTAGGTTACAGATGTTTACTTCTATTATTTTTTTGAAAATATTTACTGGCCTTCTAATTTGGGAATCATCTCTGTCTTCTATACCTATTATCCTAGGTTTAATCTTCTCATTGTGTCCTGGATTTCCTGACTGTTTTGGCTTAGGAGCTTTTTGAATTTCACATATTCTTTGACTCTTGTGTCAATGTTTTCTATGGGATCTTATGCCCCAGAGAATCTCTCTTCTCTTGTATTCTCATGGTGATGCTTCCATCTATGTTTCCTGATCTCTGTCTTTAGTTTTCTATCTCCAGGTTTTTTCCCCTTTTTGATTTCTTTATTGTTTCTATTTTCATTTTTAGATTCTGGACATTTTTCAACTGTTCAATTTGTTCAACTGTTTGTGTTTTTCTATAATTCTTCAATTGATTTTTTTTTGTGTGTGTGTATGTCTCCCTTTTAAGGGCTTCTACTTATTTACCTGTGTTGTCCTGCATTTCTTTAATGGAGTTATTTATGTCCTTGCTAAAGTATTCTAACATCATCATGAGATGTGATTTTAAATCCCAGTCTTGCTTTTAGGGTGCATTAAGTATCTATGATTTGTTGTGGTGGTAGAACTGGGTGCTGATGAGGCCAAGTATCCTTGATTTCTGTTGCTTAGATTGTTCTGCTTCCCTCTTGCCATCTGGTTATCTCTGATGTTAGTTGGTGTTGCTGTTTCTGAATGGAGTTTATCCCCCTAGCTTGCCTGTGAGCCTGTGATCTTAGGAGTGAGAGGACTCCTAGGAGACCATCTCTCTCCCTGGGGAGAATTTGAGTATGGAGGGTTGTGGGAAAGCCATAACTCTGAGCACAGATTAAGACAGGAAGCCTCCTGTCCCATGCTGTTCCATGGATTCTGTCCCCTGTGTGCTGCTGGTGGATTCCTCTTTGGACAGTTATTGGAGCAAACATGGTGGTCTCATCTGTAGGCTTAGAAGTGATAGTACTTCTGGGCAGGATTTGGGTATGGACAGCTGTAGGACAACCTTTTTGAGCACATGTGGAGACAGGAAGGGATATTAGAATATTAGAATTCTTACCAATGCCGTAAACATAAAAAGCACTAACTTTCATAAATTAATTACTTGCTACAGTTAAAATCACATATTAATTTTCACTTAATTATAATGAGTGCTTTCAGTGTTCCATACTTACCAATACACAAGTCATCATTGATAAGGAAATGAGGAATTAAAAGGAAATGAACCAATGTGATTTTAGTAGGCTATTTCAGCCATACACCAAAAAGTGTAACTTCTACTTACCAGCTCATAGAAAGTTCTAAAAAAATGAACAATATGAACTTCATTGTACAACTGACTGAAGGATATGCTGTTTCAACAGTTGCAGAAATGGTAGGAATAGTCAACCATTCCGTTTTAGATTCAACTCCCATCCCAAATGATAGAACCCATACTAAAAACTGCTCAGGTTCTCAAGAACTTGCATCTGGATATTTCATGAACATATGCTCTATGAACATTGCAATGAAATGAATCATAAGAAAGCTACTCAGCCATCATCAGAGAAAATTTCTCTCATTAGACCATGATAACAAACACAGTGATATAAAACTGTAAAATGTCCAGAGAATGAGAGATATTCGAACATTCAGTTATTAATGTGATGCTACCATCAAATTCCCATATTCAACACTCAGGGAAGTATGTAAAAGAGGAGTTGAGATGATTGTACAAGCTAGGGAGGCTGATAATTCCAAAGAAACAGGGTCCCCCAGACACAATAAGACTCATAATAGAATTGGTTTCAGTATGCACAGGGCCTGCACATGTTCACTCTGGACAGAGTCACAGTAGTGAGAGGATTTAGAGAACATGGACTCCTATCCCCAACCAAGAAGCTATCTACATTGGTATTCACTTGCAGAAGAAAGAAATTATTTCTATCCAATGAAGTCTCTCTTGGAATATAAACCACACTTAAGTGTAGGCCATATGCTCAGACATAGATGGCCTACATAAAATGAACTCAATGCTATTTTGTTGATTTTTGTTTCATATTGTATCATTTGGAAAACTTTGTCTTTCAGGGCTTTTGTGAATATATTATGGCTTCAGACATTTTAAGTGTGTTTTTTGTTGTTTTTCATTGTTTTTAAATATTGTTTTAATGAAAGCCAAGAAAAATTCCCTCTAACAGAAATGTTGTTTAAATATTCCCTTCCTTGTTAGTTTTCTTTGATTGTTTTTTAAAGAAATTGGGAAAGAAAGAGTGTAGAGTTGGATGGCTAGAAAGGTGGAGAAGATATGGGAAGAGTTGTGTGACAAGAAACAGTGATTGAATATATTACATGAAATTGTTTTCAACAAAAGAAGAAAGACAGTCCGGACTGGAAGATAAAGCAGAGAATGTAGAATAAGTAAAATTTAAATGACTAGGAAACATATAAAGAAACACAGGATTGGATAACACAACATATGGCACATCATTAAAATATCAAATTTTCAAATTATAGATATAAATGTAGGAGAAAAATTCCTAGCCAATGCCTTAGACCGAATTTTCAATACAATCACAGAAGAAAGTTTTCCCAAACTAATGAAGATACATTCGTAGTGATAAAAAAAGCTTACAGAACACCAAATAGAAAAGATCAGGAAAGAAAATCCCCATGACATATCATTTAAAAAAAAACTAAGTATACAGAACCAAGAAAGTATACAGAAAGTACAAAGGGAAAAAACACAAGACACAAAAAAGAAAATCTCATCAAAATTAAAACTGCTTCTTTAGTTGAGTCATTGAATGCCAGCAGAGCCTGGAGTAATGTATTTCAAGTCCTAAAAATCCACAGTACCAAGCCTAGACTAGTATGCCCAGAAAAATTATCCACCATAATTAAAGGAGAAATAAAAATATACCATAATGCCAACAATTTAAGTTTGTTAATTCTAACAAATCAAACCTAAAAAAGTGCAGGAAACCATATTTTGGGCCATAGCAAAAAATGAGTAGAGAGACTGTGGAAAGAAGATACAAGGTGTTATTGAGAACACAAATGAGAACACTAAAGAAACCCCACTATGGTCAGAACTAATACATTCATTGTAATCTTAAATTTAGGTATCAGTGTCTCAGTTCTCTAATTTAAAGAGAAAGGTTGACTAAATGGATTAAGAGAAAAGCATGTGTCTGTATGCTTCATGCAACAAAACCTTAGTTTTAAAGATAAGCATCATTTTAGAGTATAAGGATGGACAAATGTATTCCAATCGAAGAGGATCATGAAGCAAGCAGTATCACTAACATTTTTTGACAAAATTGACTTCAAATTAAATCTAATGATAGATAAAAAGGAACATTTTATTTTAATCAAAGGAGCAAGAACAGTTAATGAAAAAGACATTAATAATTTAAACATATATGCATCAAACTCTGGTATACACAGTTTCATTAAAAATATTTCTCGTTATAAAACACAGATAAACTTTAATCCATTTAGATAGATCATCTAGACAAAAAATAAACAGATAAACATCAGAATAAACTGATAGCATACATTGTCTTAGTTAAGGTTTTAGTACTGTGAACAGATACCATGACCAAGGCAACTCTTGTAAAAGCAACATTTATTTGGGGATGGATTACAGTTTCAGAGATTCAGTCCAGTATTATCAAGATCAGAATAGAACAGGGTTCAGGTAGGAATTGTGCAGGTGGAGCTGAGTGTTCTATGTCTTCATCTAAAGGCTGCTATAAGGATATTCATTTCCAGGCAGCTAGAATGAGGATATTAAAGCCCACACCTACAGTGACACACCTACTCCGACAAGGCTACACTTCCTAATAATGCCACTCCCTGAGCTGAGCATATAGAAACCATCAAACACATCAAATAGACTTAACAAATATTTGTAGAAAGTTAAACTGAAATACAATAGAATGAATGTTCTACTCAGCAGGATATGGACTGTTTTTAAATTGATCACATCTTGGTACACAAAACAATTCTTTACAGATTCAAGAAAAGTGGAAGTACCCCTTATATCCTATCTGACCACAATGCAATATAACTGTAAATTGACAGCAAGCAGATCTCTAGTAAATACAAAAATCCATGCAGAGTAAAAAACTCATTACTAGATGATGGATGGTTCAAAGAAGTAATCAGTAAAGAAATAATTTCTTGAAACTAAATGAAAATGAAAGCACTCTGGAACACATTCAATACATCCTTTTTATTTTTTGTTCTTTTATTCTAGGTGCCTAATATAACTCAGCTATTAAAAAACAGTGAGATCATGAACTCTGTATGCAAATAGATGATACTAGAAAAGAGCACCTTGAGTGAAGTATTCCCCAAACAGTAAGACAAAAATGGTATGCACTCACTTATCAGTGGCTATTATTCCTAAAGTACAGGAAAATCATGCTGTAATCCACAGGTCCAAAAAAGTTAAATAACAAGTAACACCAAGGAGGGATACTTTAATAATACTGAGAAGAGGAAATAGAATAAACATACTGAATGGATGGAAGGAAGGAACTGTTTTGGGGTGTGGAGAGGAGTGAGAGGAATAAAGTGAGGGGAGGACTGAGGGAAAGAGTATTTAAGGAGAGAACTGGAATTGGTAGGGATGAGTTGTCTGGGATGAGCTAGAAACAAAGGACAATGGAAACACCGGGGAACTTATTAGATTCATATTGGCTGGGACTCCTACCAGTGTGTGATATGGAGCCTGAGATGATCTTCCCCTGAAAGCAGAAAAGGCTTTCAATGGAGGCACTGCCACAAAACATTAGACAAGGTGTGTAGCAGTAAATATTAAGCAGATGTTGAAGGAATGGCCAAGCAATGACTGGTCTTGCTTGAGATACACACACACACACACACACACACACACACACACACACACACACAGAGAGAGAGAGAGAGAGAGAGAGAGAGAGAGAGAGAGAGAGAGAGAGATACAGAGACAGAGTCAGAGAGAGAGAGAGAGAGAACATCCCTTACACTATTAATGATTAACATTCTCCTATATTTCTGGGATGATTATCCCAGCAACTGATGAAAACAGATACAGAGAACCAGGGTGCAACATTGTTGTATGGAGTTTGGAGAATTCTACAGAAGAGGAAGAAGAAGGACTGTAGCATCCAGAGAAGTCAAGGTAACCACACAAAAACACATGGAATTAGAATCCACTAACCTGGGCCTCTATAGACCAACAGAGTAAATGATCAAATAGAGAGCATACATAGGATGAATTTAGGCACTTGGCACATGTGTAACAATTGTGCAACTAGGCTTTCATTTAGAACTGTCTAACAGGAAGAGTAGGAGCTATATCTGATTTTTCTTGTCCATCATTGGATCCCTTTTCTCTAGCTGGACTTCCTTACCTAGCTAGAATAGGAGAGCCTAGACTTACTTCAACTACATGTACTGGAGACAGTTGATATGTACGGGAGTCCTCCCTCTTTTTCTAAGACTTTCTCATGGAGAGGGAAGGACAGGAGAATGGAGGGGTGGGGATGGAAATGGGGCTTGGCAAGAGAGGACAGAAAATAGGGTGTGAAGGGGTTGCAAAATAAATAAATTAATTATTTATTCCTTCAACAGAAGAATGGATACAGAATTGTTTAGATGTGGTACATCTAAACAATGGAATATTACTAAGCTATCAAAAACAATGACTTTATAAATTCATAGACAAATGGATGGAACTGGAAAATATCATCCTGAGTGAGGTAATTCAATCACAGAAAAACACACATAGTATGCTCTCATTGATAAGTGGATATTAACCCAAATGCTCGAATTACCCTAGATGCACAGAACACAGGATGCTCAAGAAGGATGACCAAAATTCGAATGCTTCACTCCTTCTTTAAAAGGGGAACAGGGAATAGGGAGGCAAAGTTTAGAACAGAGGCAAAGGGAACACCCATTCAGAGCCTGCCCCACACGTGGCCCATACATATACAACCACCAAACTAGATAAGCAAAGAAGTGCAGGCTGACAGGAAACAGATGTAGATCTCTCCTGAGAGACACACCCAGAATACAGCAAATACATAGGCGAATGCCATCATTAAACCACTGAAATGAGAATGGGACCCCCATTGAAGGAATTAGAAGAAGGACTGAAAGAGATTGAAGGGGCTTGAGACCCCATATGAACAACAATGCCAACCAACCAGAGCTTCCAGGGACCAAACCACTACCCAAAGACTATGCAGGGACTGACACTGGGCTCCAACCTCACAGGTAGCAATGAGTAGCCTAGTAACAGCACCAGTTTACCGGGAAGCCCTTGGTCCTGCTAAGACTGAACACCAAATGAATGTGATTGTTGGGGGGAGGGTGGTAATGGTGGGAGGATGGGGAGGGGAACACTCATAAAGAAGGGGAGTGGGAGGGTTTAGGGGGATATTGGCCAGGAAACCGGGAAAGGGAATAACAATCAAATGTAAATAAAAAATACCAAGTTAATAAAGATGACAAAATTAAAATTAAAATAAAATAGAACCCACACACCCTAAAAAAAAAAATCCCCAGCCCACAGCTCACTGCTCCCGAACACCTTGGGAGAGAGCTCACCTCCCTGACAGGTGGGCAGTCCTGAGACTGCAGAGCTGGAGAGAACACCAATACAGCCCACCCCTGCCCACATCCCTGGCCCAAGAGGAAACTGTATATGGCCTCTGGGAACCGGAAGATAGGGGCATTCAAACAGCAGATCCCCTGCAGTCCAGATACCACCTGGACCCGAAGCTAACTGGTCAACAGTTCCCTGCACCAAAATCCTGTGGGAGGGAGAGCTAAACCTTCAGAGGGGCAGACACGCCTGGGAAGCCAGAAGAGTTTGCACTCTGCCCACATTTGTGACTCCAGAGGAAAACACCTAATGCCATCTGGGACTCAGGAGCACGGGGGCCCTGGGGAAAGGCAGCTCAAGCCCTCCTGGTTGCTGCCCTCACCAAGAACTCAAAAGCAGTCCCCCACAAGCAACTTGAGCTGCGGGACCACAGGTAAGACAAACTTTTCTGCTCCAAGCAACCTGCCTGGTGGACTCAGGACACAGGACCACAGGAAGAGCTGAAGACAAGTAGATAAGAAAGACTACACACCCCAAAGCAGAACACTCTGTTCTCATAACTGGCAGAACTAAAACAGGAAAACAGGTCTACAGCACTCCTGACACACAGGCCTATAGGACAGTCTAGCCACTGTCAGAAATAGCAGAACAAGCTAACACCAGAGACAACCTGATGGCGAGGGACAAGCACAGGAACCCAAGCAACAGAAACCAAGACTACATGGCATCATCGGAGCCCAATTCTCACACAAAAGCAAACACTGAATATCCAAACACACCAGAAAAGAAAGCAAGATCTAGATTTAAAATCACATTTGATCATGATGCTGGAGGACTTCAAGAAAGAAATGAAGAACTCCCTTAGAGAAACGCAGGAAAACATAAAAAAACAAGTAGAAGCCTATAGAGAGGAATCACAAAAATCCCTGAAAGAATTCCAGGAAAACACAAACAGGTGAAGGAATAAAAAATGGAAATAGAAGCAATAAAGAAAGCACAAAGGGAAACAAACCAAAGGAAGAGACAAGGAGCCGCAGATTCAAGCATCACCAACAGAATACAAGAGATAGAAGAGTCTCAGGAGCAGAAAATTCCATAGAAATCATCGACACAATGGTCAAAGATAATGGAAAATGGAAAAAGCTACTGGTCCAAAACATACAGGAAATCCAGGACTCAATGAGAAGATCAAACCTAAGGATAATAGGTATAGAAGAGAGTGAAGACTCCCAGCTCAAAGGACCAGTAACTATCTTGAACAAAATCATAGAAGAAAACTTCCCTAACCTAAAAAAGAGTTGCCCATAAACACAAAAAAACCCCTACAGAACTCCAAATAGATTGGACCAGAAAAGAAAATCCTTCTGTCACATAATAGTCAAAACACCAAATGCACAAAATAAAGAAAGAATATTAAAAGCAGTAAGGGAAAAATGTCAAGTAACATATAAAGGCAGACCTATCAGAATCACACCAGACTTCTCACCAGAGATTATGAAAGCCAGAAGATCGTGGACATATGTCATATAGACCCTAAGAGAACACAAATGCCAACCCAGGTTACTGTATCCAGCAAAACTCTCAATTAACATAGATGGAGAAACCAAGATATTTCATGACAAATGCAAATTTACACAATATCTTTCTACAAATCCAGTGCTACAAAGGATAATAAATGGTAAATCCCAACATAAGGATGCAAGTTACACCCTAGAGAAAGCAAGAAACTAATCGTCTTGGCAACAAAACAAAAAGAAGAAAAGCACACAAACATAATCTCACATCCTAATATGAGTATAACAGGAAGCAATAATCACTATTCCTTAATATCTCTCAACATCAATGGTCTCAACTCTCCAATAAAAAGACATAGATTAACAAACTGGATATGCAATTAGGACCCTGCATTCTGCTGCCTACAGGAAACACACCTCAGAGACAAAAACAGACAGTACCTCAGAGTGAAAAGCTGGAAAACAACTTTCTAAGCAAATGGTCTGAAGAAGCATGCTGGAGTAGCCATTCTAATATCAAATAAAATCGATTTTCAACTAAAAGTCATCAAAAAAGATAAGGAAGGACACTTCATATTGGTCAAAGGAAAAATACACCAAGATGAACTCTCAATCCTAAATACCTATGCTCCAAATACAAGGGCACCTACATACATTAAAAAAAAAAAAACCTTAATAAAGCTCAAAGCACACATTGAACCTCACACAAAAAAGAGTAGGAGATTTCAACACAAGACTCTCATCAATGGGCAGATCATGGAAACAGAATTAAACAGAGACGTAGACAGACTAAGAGAAGTCATGAAGCAAATGGACTTAACAGATATTTATAGAACATTCTATCCTAAAACAAAAGGATATACCTTCTTATCACCACCTCATGGTACTTTCATCAAAATTGACCATATAATTGGTCATAAAACAGGTCTCAACAGATACAGAAAGATAGAAATAATCCCATGCGTCCTATCAGACCACCTCGGGCTAAAGCTGGTCTTCAATATCAATAAGGGAAGAATGCCCACATATTCATGGAAGTTGAACAATGTTCTACTCAACAATAACCAGGTCAAGGAAGAAATAAAGAAAGAAATTGAAGACTTCTTAGAATTTAATGAAAATGAAGGTACAACACACCCAAACTTATGGGACACAATGAAAGATGTGTTAAGAGGAAAGCTCATAGCTCTGAGTGCCTGCAGAAAGAAACAGGAGAGATCATATATCAGGAGCTTGACAGCATACCTCAAAGTTCTAGAACAAAAAGAAGCAAATACAACAGGAGTAGAAGGCAAGAAATAATCAAACTCAGAGCTGAAATCAACCAAGTAGAAACAAAAAGGACCATAGAAAAAACAGAACCAAAAGTTGGTTCTTTGAGAAAATCAACAAGATAGATAAACCCTTAGCCAGACTAACGAGAGGACACACATAGTCTGTCCAATTTAACAAAATCAGAAATGAAAAGGGAGACATAACTACAAATTCAGAGGAAATTAAAAAAAATCATCAGATCCTACTACAGAAGCCTATGTTCAACAAAACTTGAAAATCTGCAGGAAATGGAGAATTTCCTAGACAGATACCAGGTACCGAAGTTAAATCAGGAACAGAGAAACCATTTAAACAACCCCATAACTCCAAATGATATAGAAGCAGTCATTTAAGATCTCTCAACCAAAAAGAGCCCAGGTCCAGATGGGTTCATTGCAGAATTCTATCAGACCTTCATAGAAGACCTCATACAATACTATCCAAACTATTCCACAAAATTGAAACAGATGTAGCACTACCGAATTCCTTCTATGAAGCCACAATTACTCTTACATCTAAACCACACAAAAACCCAACAATGGAAGAGAGCTTCTGACCAATTTTCCTTATGAATATCGATGCAAAAATACTCAATAAAATTCTGGCAAACCGAATCCAAGAGCACATCAAAACAGTCATCCACCCTGATCAAGAAGGCTTCATCCCAGCCATTCAGTGATGGTTTAATATATCGAAAACCATCAAGGTGACTCATTATATAAACAAACTGAAACAACAAAACTACATGATCATTTCATTAGACACTGAGAAACATTTGACAAAATTCAACACCCCTTCATGGTAAAAGTCCTCGAAAAAATAGGAATTCAAGGCCCATACCTAAACATAGTAAAAGCCATATACAGCAAACCAGTTGCTAACATTAAACTAAATGGAGAGAAACTTGAAGCAAACCCACTAACATCAGGGACTAGACAAGACTGCCGACTCTCTCCCTTCTGATTCAATATAGTTCTTGAAGTTTTAGTCAGAGCAATCAGACAACAAATGGAGATCAAAGGGATTCAGATTGGAAAAGAAGAATTCAAAAGATCACTATATGCAGATGACATAATAGTTTATTTAAGTGATCCCAAAAGTTCCACCAGAGAACTTCTAAACCTGATAAACTCTTTCAGCAAAGTGGCTGGATATAAAATTAACTCAAATAAATCAGTAGCCTTCCTTTACACAAGAGAAACAAGCGAGAAAGAAATTAGGGAAACGACACCCTTCATACTAGTCCCAAATAATATAAAATACCTCGGTGTGACTTTAACCAAGCAAGTAAAATATCTGTATCATAAGAACTTCAAGCCTCTGAAGAAAGAAATTGAAGAAGTCCTCAAAAGATGGAAAGATCTCCATACTCATGGATTGGCAGGCTTAACATTGTAAAAGTGGCCATTTTACCAAAAGCGATCCACAGGTTCAATGCAATCCCCATCAAAATACCAATCCAATTCTTCAGAGAGTTACACAGAACAATTTGCAAATTCATCTGGTATAATAAAAAACCCAGGATAGCTAAAAGTATCCTCAGCGATAAAGGACTTTTGGGACAATCACTATCCCTGAACTCAAGCAGTATTACCGAGCAATAGTGATAAAAACTGCATGGTATTTGTACAGAGACAGACAGATAGACCACTGGAATAGAATTGAAGCCCCAGAAAAGAATCCACATACATGTGGTCACTGGATTTTTGACAAAGGAGTCAAAACCATCAAATGGAAAAACGATAGCATTTTCAGCAAATGGTGCTGGTTCATCTGGAGGCCAGCATGTAGAAGAATGCAGATCGATCCATGCTTATCACCCGGTACAAAGTTTAAGTTCAAATGGATCAAGAACCTCCACATCAAACCAGATACACTCACACTAATAGAAGAAAAAGTGGGGAAGTATCTTGAACACATGGACACTGGAGAAAATTTCCTAAAGAAAACACCAATGGCTTATGCTCTAAGATCAAGAATTGACGAGTGGGATCTCATAAAACTGCAAAGCTTCTGTAAGGCAAAGGACACTGTTGTTAGGACAAAATGACAACAAACAGATTGGGAAAAGATCTTTATCAATCCTACAACAGATAGGGGGCTTATATCCAAAATATACAAAGAAGTCACAAAGTTAGACCACAGGGAGACAAATAACCCTATTAAAAATGGGGTTCAGAGCTAAACAAACAATTCACAGCTGAGGAATGCCAAATGGCTGAGAAACACCTAAAGAAATGTTCAACATCTTTAGTCATAAGGGAAATGCAAATCAAAACAACCCTGAGATTTCACCTCACACCAGTGAGAATGGCTAAGATCAAAAACTCAGGTGACAGCAAATGCTGGCGAGGATGCGGAGAAAGAGGAACACTCCTCCATTGTTGGTGGGGTTGCAGACTGATACAACCATTCTGGAAATCAGTCTGGAGGTTCCTCAGAAAATTGGACATTGAACTGCCTGAGGATCCAGCTATACCTCTCTTGGGCATATACCCAAAAGATGCCCCAATATATAAAAAGGACACGTGCTCCACTATGTTCATCGCAGCCTTATTTATAATAGCCAGAAGCTGGAAAGAACCCAGATGCCCTTCAACAGAGGAATGGATACAGAAAATGTGGTACATCTACACAATGGAATATTACTCAGCTATCAAAAACAATGACTTGATGAAATTCATAGGCAAATGGTTGGAACTGGAAAACATCATCCTGAGTGAGCTAACCCAATCACAGAAAGACACACATGGTATGCACTCATTGATAAGTGGCTATTAGACCAAATGCTTGAATTACCCTAGATACCTAGAACAAATGAAACTCAAGACAGATGATCAAAATGTGAATGCTTCACTCCTTCTTTAAAAGGGGAACAAGAATACCCTTGGCAGGGAAGGGAGAGGCAAAGATTAAAACAGAGACTGAAGGAACACCCATTCAGAGCCTGCCCCACATGTGGCCCATACATATACAGCCACCCAATTAGACAAGATGGATGAAGCAAAGAAGTGCAGACCGACAGGAGCTGGATGTAGATCGCTCCTGAGAGACACAGCCAGAATACAGCAAATACAGAGGCGAATGCCAGCAGCAAACCACTGAACTGAGAATAGGTCCCCCGTTGAAGGAATCAGAGAAAGAACTAGAAGAGCTTGAAGGGGCTCGGGACCCCATATGTACAACAATGCCAAGCAACCAGAGCTTCCAGGGACTAAGCCACTACCTAAAGACTATACATGGACTGACCCTGGACTCTGACCTCATAGGTAGCAATGAATATCCTAGTAAGAGCACCAGTGGAAGGGGAAGCCCTGGGTCCTGCTAAGACTGAACCCCCAGTGAACTAGACTGTTGGGGGGAGGGCGGCAATGGGGGTAGATTGGGGAGGGGAACACCCATAAGGAAGGGGAGGGAGGAGGGGGATGTTTGCCCGGAAGCCGGAAAAGGGAATAACACTCGAAATGTATATAAGAAATACTCAAGTTGACCACCAACACTGCTCACCCCTGCCCACATCCCTGGCCCAAGAGGAAACTGTATAAGGCCTCTGGGCTCCCGTGGGGGAGGGCCCAGGAGCGGCAGGACCCCTGCCCGAGACACCGCTGGAACCTGAAAGAAACAGACCAGATAAACAGTTCTCTGCACCCAAATCCCGTGGGAGGGAGAGCTAAACCTTCAGAGAGGCAGACAAGCCTGGGAAACCAGAAGAGACTGCTCCCTGCACACACATCTCGGACGCCAGAGGAAAAAGCCAAAGACCATCTGGAACCCTGGTGCACTGAAGCTCCCGGAAGGGGCGGCACAGGTCTCCCTGGTTGCTGCCGCTGCAGAGAGCTCCTGGGCAGCACCCCACGAGCGAACCTGAGCCTCGGGACCACAGGTAAGACCAAATTTTCTGCTGCAAGAAAGCTGCCTGGTGAGCTTGGGACACAAGGAAGCAGAATTTCTCTAGGACCGGGCACGTTCTGTGTTTACCGGAAGTCCCACACCCGCGGACCCCGGCCCGCAGCAGCTCTCTGCCCCCAGACCCAGTGAGAGAGAGACCCAACCGCCTGGTCAGGTGGGCACTCCTGAGGCTGCAGAGCGGAAGAGACCACCAACACTGCTCACCCCTGCCCAAATCCCTGGCCCAAGAGGAAACTGTATAAGGCCTCTGGGCTCCCGTGGGGGAGGGCCCAGGAGCGGCAGGACCCCTGCCTGAGACACCACAGGAACCTGAAAGAAACAGACCAGATAAACAGTTCTCTGCACCCAAATCCCGTGGGAGGGAGAGCTAAACCTTCAGAGAGGCAGACAAGCCTGGGAAACCAGAAGAGACTGCTCCCTGCACACACATCTCGGACGCCAGAGGAAAAAGCCAAAGACCGTCTGGAACCCTGGTGCACTGAAGCTCCCGGAAGGGGCGGCACAGGTCTTCCTGGTTGCTGCCGCTGCAGAGAGCCCGTGGGCAGCACCCCACGAGCGAACTTGAGCCTCAGGACCACAGGTAAGACCAAATTTTCTGCTGCAAGAAAGCTGCCTGGTGAACTCAAGACACAGGCCCACAGGAACAACTGAAGACCTGTAGAGAGGAAAAACTACACGCCCGAAAGCAGAACACTGTCCCCATAACTGACTGAAAGAGAGGAAAACAGGTCTACAGTACTCCTGACACACAGGCTTATAGGACAGTCTAGCCACTGTCAGAAATAGCAGAACAAAGTAACACTAGAGATAATCTGATGGCGAGAGGCAAGCGCAGGAAGCCAAGCAACAGAAACCAAGACTACATGGCACCATCGGAGCCCAATTCTCCCATCAAAACAAACATGGAATATCCAAAGACACCAAAAGCAAGATCTAGTTTCAAAATCATTTTTGATAATGATGCTGGAGGACTTCAAGAAAGACATGAAGAACTCCCTTAGAGAACAAGTAGAAGCCTACAGAGAGGAATCGCAAAAATGCCTGAAAGAATCGCAAAAATCCCTGAAAGAATTCCAGGAAAACATAAATAAACAAATAGAAGCCCATAGAGAGGAGACACAAAAATCCCTGAAAGAATTCCAGGAAAACACAATCAAACAGTTGAAGGAATTAAAAATGGAAATAGAAGCAATCAAGAAAGAACACATGGAAACAACCCTGGATATAGAAAACCAAAAGAAGAGACAAGGAGCTGTAGATACAAGCTTCACCAACAGAATACAAGAGATGGAAGAGAGAATCTCAGGAGCAGAAGATTCCATAGAAATCATTGACTCAACTGTCAAAGATAATGTAAAGCGGAAAAAGCTACTGGTCCAAAACATACAGGAAATCCAGGACTCAATGAGAAGATCAAACCAAAGGATCATAGGTATATAAGAGAGTGAAGACTCCCAGCTCAAAGGACCAGTAAATATCTTCAACAAAATCATAGAAGAAAACTTCCCTAACCTAAAAAAAGAGATTCCCATAGACAAACAAGAAGCCTACAGAACTCCAAATAGATTGGACCAGAAAAGAAACACCTCCCGTCACATAATTGTCAAAACACCAAACGCACAAAATAAAGAAAGAATATTAAAAGCAGTAAGGGAAAAAGGTCAAGTAATATATAAAGGCGGACCTATCAGAATCACACCAGACTTCTCGCCAGAAACTATGAAGGCCAGAAGATCCTGGACTGATGTCATACAGACCCTAAGAGAACACAAATGCCAGCCCAGGTTACTGTATCCAGCAAAACTCTCAATTAACATAGATGGAGAAACCAAGATATTCCATGACAAAACCAAATTTACACAATATCTTTCTACAAATCCAGCACTACAAAGGATAATAAATGGTAAAGCCCAACATAAGGAGGCAAGCTATACCCTAGAAGAAGCAAGAAACTAATCGTCTTGGCAACAAAACAAAGAGAATGAAAGCACACAAACATAACCTCACATCCAAATATGAATATAAAGGGAAACAATAATCACTATTCCTTAATATCTCTCAATATCAATGGCCTCAACTCCCCAATAAAAAGACATAGATTAACAAACTGGATATGCAACGAGGACCCTGCATTCTGCTGCCTACAGGAAACACACCTCAGAGACAAAGACAGACACTACCTCAGAGTGAAAGGCTGGAAAACAACTTTCCAAGCAAATGGTCAGAAGAAGCAAGCTGGAGTAGCCGTTCTAATATCAAATAAAATCAATTTCCAACTAAAAGTCATCAAAAAAGATAAGGAAGGACACTTCATATTCATCAAAGGAAAAATCCACCAAGATGAACTCTCAATCCTAAATATCTATGCCCCAAATACAAGGGCACCTACATACGTAAAAGAAACCTTACTAAAGCTCAAAACACACATTGCACCTCACACAATAATAGTGGGAGATTTCAACACCCCACTCTCATCAATGGACAGATCATGGAAACAGAAATTAAACAGTGATGTCGACAGACTAAGAGAAGTCATGAGCCAAATGGACTTAACGGATATTTATAGAACATTCTATCCTAAAGCAAAAGGATATAACTTCTTCTCAGCTCCTCATGGTACTTTCTCCAAAATTGACCATATAATTGGTCAAAAACCGGGCCTCAACAGGTACAGAAAGATAGAAAAAATCCCATGCGTGCTATCGGACCACCACGGCCTAAAACTGGTCTTCAATAACAATAAGGGAAGAATGCCCACATATACGTGGAAATTGAACAATGCTCTACTCAATGATAACCTGGTCAAGGAAGAAATAAAGAAAGAAATTAAAAACTTTTTAGAATTTAATGAAAATGAAGGTACAACATACCCAAACTTATGGGACAAAATGAAAGCTGTGCTAAGAGGAAAACTCATAGCGCTGAGTGCCTGCAGAAAGAAACAGGAAAGAGCATATGTCAGCAGCTTGACAGCACACCTAAAAGCTCTAGAACAAAAAGAAGCAAATACACCCAGGAGGAGTAGAAGGCAGGAAATAATCAAACTCAGAGCTGAAATCAACCAAGTAGAAACAAAAAGGACCATAGAAAGAATCAACAGAACCAAAAGTTGGTTCTTTGAGAAAATCAACAAGATAGATAAACCCTTAGCCAGACTAACGAGAGGACCCAGAGAGTGCGTCCAAATTAACAAAATCAGAAATGAAAAGGGAGACATAACTACAGATTCAGAGGAAATTCAAAAAATCATCAGATCTTACTATAAAAACCTATATTCAACAAAATTTGAAAATCTTCAGGAAATGGACAATTTCCTAGACAGATACCAGGTATCGAAGTTAAATCAGGAACAGATAAACCAGTTAAACAACCCCATAACTCCTAAGGAAATAGAAGCAGTCATTAAAGTTCTCCCAACCAAAAAGAGCCCAGGTCCAGACGGGTTTAGTGCAGAATTCTATCAAACCTTCATAGAAGACCTCATACCAATATTATCCAAACTGTTCCACAAAATTGAAACAGATGGAGCCCTACCGAATTCCTTCTACGAAGCCACAATTACTCTTATACCTAAACCACACAAAGACACAACAAAGAAAGAGAACTTCAGACCAATTTCCCTTATGAATATCGACGCAAAAATACTCAATAAAATTCTGGCAAACCGAATTCAAGAGCACATCAAAACAATCATCCACCATGATCAAGTAGGCTTCATCCCAGGCATGCAGGGATGGTTTAATATACGGAAAACCATCAACGTGATCCATTATATAAACAAACTGAAAGAACAGAACCACATGATCATTTCATTAGATGCTGAGAAAGCATTTGAGAAAATTCAACACCCCTTCATGATAAAAGTCCTGGAAAGAATAGGAATTCAAGGCCCATACCTAAACATAGTAGAAGCCATATACAGCAAAACAGTTGCTAACATTAAACTAAATGGAGAGAAACTTGAAGCAATCAGACTAAAATCAGGGACTAGACAAGGCTGCCCACTCTCTCCCTACTTATTCAATATAGTTCTTGAAGTTCTAGCCAGAGCAATCAGACAACAAAAGGAGATCAAGGGGATAAAGATCGGAAAAGAAGAGGTCAAAATATCACTATTTGCAGATGACATGATAGTATATTTAAGTGATCCCAAAAGTTCCACCAGAGAACTACTAAAGCTGATAAACAACTTCAGCAAAGTGGCTGGGTATAAAATTAACTCAAATAAATCAGTTGCCTTCCTCTATACAAAAGAGAAACAAGCCGAGAAAGAAATTAGGGAAACAACACCCTTCATAATAGACCCAAATAATATAAAGTACCTCGGTGTGACTTTAACCAAGCAAGTAAAAGATCTGTACAATAGGAACTTCAAAACACTGAGGAAAGAAATTGAAGAAGACCTCAGAAGATGGAAAGATCTCCCATGCTCATGGATTGGCAGGATTAATATAGTAAAAATGGCCATTTTACCAAAAGCAATCTACAGATTCAATGCAATCCCCATCAAAATACCAATCCAATTCTTCAAAGAGTTAGACAGAACAATTTGCAAATTCATCTGGAATAACAAAAAACCCACGATAGCTAAAGCTATCCTCAACAATAAGAGGACTTCAGGGGGAATCACTATCCCTGAACTCAAGCAGTATTACAGAGCAATAGTGATAAAAACTGCATGGTATTGGAACAGAGACAGACAGATAGACCAATGGAATAGAATTGAAGACCCAGAAATGAACCCACACAACTATGGTCACTTGATTTTTGACAAAGGAGCCAAAACCATCCAATGGAAAAAAGATAGCATTTTCAGCAAATGGTGCTGGTTCAACTGGAGGGCAACATGTAGAAGAATGCAGATCGATCCATCCTTATCACCCTGTACAAAGCTTAAGTCCAAGTGGATCAAGGACCTCCACATCAAAACAGACACACTCAAACTAATAGAAGAAAAACTAGGGAAGCATCTGGAACACATAGGCACTGGAAAAAATTTCCTGAACAAAACACCAATGGCTTATGCTCTAAGATCAAGAATCGACAAATGGGATCTCATAAAACTGCAAAGCTTCTGTAAGGCAAAGGACACTGTGGTTAGGACAAAACGGCAACCAACAGATTGGGAAAAGATCTTTACCAATCCTACAACAGATAGAGGCCTTATATCCAAAATATACAAAGAACTCAAGAAGTTAGACCGCAGGGAAACAAATAACCCTATTAAAAATGGGGTTCAGAGCTAAACAAAGAATTCACAGCTGAGGAATGCCGAATGGCTGAGAAATACCTAAAGAAATGTTCAACATCTTTAGTCATAAGGGAATTGCAAATCAAAACAACCCTGAGATTTCACCTCACACCAGTGAGAATGGCTAAGATCAAAAACTCAGGTGACAGCAGATGCTTGCGAGGATGTGGAGAAAGAGGAACACTCCTCCATTGTTGGTGGGATTGCAGACTGGTAAAACCATTCTGGAAATCAGTCTGGAGGTTCCTCAGAAAATTGGACATTGAACTGCCTGAGGATCCAGCTATACCTCTCTTGGGCATATACACAAAAGATGCCTCAACATATAAGAGACACGTGCTCCACTATGTTCATCGCAGCCTTATTTATAATAGCCAGAAAATGGAAAGAACCCAGATGCCCTTCAACAGAGGAATGGATACAGAAAATGTGGTACATCTACACAATGGAATATTACTCAGCTATCAAAAACAACGAGTTTATGAAATTCGTAGGCAAATGGTTGGAACTGGAAAATATCATCCTGAGTGAGCTAACCCAATCACAGAAAGACATACATGGTATGCACTCATTGATAAGTGGCTATTAGCCCAAATGCTTGAATTACCCTAGATCCCTAGAACAAACGAAACTCAAGACGGATGATCAAAATGTGTATGCTTCACTCCTTCTTTAAATGAGGAAAAAGAATACCCCTGGCAGGGAAGGGAGAGGCAAAGATTAAAACAGAGACTGAAGGAACACCCATTCAGAGCCTGCCCCACATGTGGCCCATACATATACAGCCACCCAATAAGACAAGATGGATGAAGCAAAGAAGTGCAGACCGACAGGAGCTGGATGTAGATCGCTCCTGTGAGACACAGCCAGAATACAGCAAATACAGAGGCGAATGCCAGCAGCAAACCACTGAACTGAGAATAGGTCCCCTATTGAAGGAATCAGAGAAAGAACTGGAAGAGCTTGAAGGTGCTCGAGACCCCAAAAGTACAACAATGCCAAGCAACCAGAGCTTCCAGGGACTAAGCCACTACCTAAAGACTATACATGGACTGACCCTGGACTCTGACCCCATAGGTAGCAATGAATATCCTAGTAAGAGCACCAGTGGAAGGGGAAGCCCTGGGTCCTGCTAAGACTGAACCCCCAGTGAACTAGTCTATGGGGGGAGGGCGGCAATGGGGGGAGGGTTGGGAAGGGAACACCCATAAGGAAGTGGAGGGGGGAGGGGGATGTTTGCCCGGAAACCGGGAAAGGGAATAACACTCGAAATGTATATACGAAATACTCAAGTTAACAAAGAAGCAAATAATTCGCCCTGATCAAGAGAGAAGACAGGATGTGATATGTGTTTACTGTTAGGAAACCTATTAAGGAAATGCACTGCAGAAAGAAAGCTATGCTGAAAAGGATGTGATTGACTTCACAGAAGTCCTTTTGAGGAACACATCCTAGCTGTAATTTAAAAGCATACAGCATACTGGACTTCCCTGTTTTAAGGCTACTGATATTGGTTGATGTAAAATGGGAAGGCAGTGGGGAATGTTTCTGTCAGACAATAATAGCACGAGCTAGTTGATTATAGTGACACCAGTCCTATTTGTCTGCACACAAAACACGGGGGAGGCCAGGGTAGATTCCATACCTCAGTACTTTCCTTAAATCTTGGCTGAAGTATGAGGGAATTTATATTCAAAAGAAAGAAAAGAAAAGAAAACAACAACAACAACAGCAACAGCAACAAAACCAGAGTCCCTTGGGAAATTGCTCCAGGAAAGGCCATAACCTATCTTTAAGCAATATGTTGCGGCCAACTACTGCAAATACCTCAGAAAGTTACTCAGATATTTTGAATTACTTAATACATTTTTTCATCCACATAACTACTGTGTGAGGTTTAGTCAGACAATCCAATGCCAGGTACCATTCATAATTTTCCTGAAAACTGTCACACGTGTTAAATTTTAAAAAGCAACTCTCCATTCATGTTTTAACAGGGTAAAGATAGATCCAACTACATCTTACCCATTTGCAATTTTAATTACACAGTACATGACAGAAAGTTAATCTAATGATGATTATCCATTAAGTAAATAGCGATGGCAATTAGAAGGTCAGGGATTCTCTTCAGGAGTGACAATCAAGGAAAAGAACACTCCCTTATAACTATAGTAGCACAACTGCCATGCGAGTCTGAGGGAGTTTTAGATTTTGCTAGTGAATACTTATTTGGTCTTGCTTATGTTTCCGCTAGAGGTTTCTAAGCATAAGCTGTGAACTGAGCAGAAATGGAGGTTTGGATGCAAAATATCTCTCACAGGCTCAGGAATTTGCACATGTGGGCTTCCTCTGGTGGCGCTGTTTGGAAGGTTACTGAATGTTTAGGAGGTGTCTTGCTGGAAGAAGTGTGTCATTGCAGGTGGGCTTTGAGGGATTATAGTCTGGTCCAACTTCCTACTTTGTCTCAGCTTCCTAGGTGAGGACACAATGTGGTCTGTCAGCTTTCTGCTCCTGCTGGCCATGCTATGAACTCCTGTGTCTCTTGAACTAAATAAATGCTGTCATCTTAAAAAAAAAAAAAGAAATACTCAAGTTAATAATAAAAAAAAAGATACAATAAACATTTTGTAAAAAAAAATATTGGGCCATGCACTTGTGGAGTGGAAAGATGGTGATTAGAAGTTCCAAGTCATTTTTAATTTAGAATGAGGAATAAACTATCGCATGTTAAATAAATCTGTCGTAATAAATAATAGAATAAAAGCTCTATCCTGATTATACTAAAAATGTTTTTGCATAGTTATTTGAGTACCAGAGGAAAAAAACAATTGGATAAAGCAGGCATTTATAGAACAGCTTCAAAATACATGAAGACAAAGCATATGGAATTTAGAGAAAGAATAATCAGGCCACAATTATTAAAAGGAGTTGAACACTTCCCTCTGTAATTATTTGAAACATGGAGATTGGATGTAAGGATTCTCACATTTTAGATTCTCTAACATTGAGAAATATTACTGCTGAGTACCATCCTGGGTTGTTTTGAGGGTCTCAACAATGGGGTTGGATTAGTGTTCACCTTTGTCTTTTATTTGTCACATAATTCCTTGCTGTACAATAAAATATAATCAAATAACTTTTCTTTATTTTCCTCAAGTCCATTATTTTTCCTAAGAAAAACTCATGTTATGTTGGGCACCAGAAAGCAGAATGAACACTGAAAATTGCATAAAATTCAGCTATACATTAATTTTTACTGTCAGAAAAATCTCCAAGTCACATGTTGCCCAGGAAAAAAAGTTGTAGTTAGAGCATTAGTGTGAACAGAAAGGTGCTAAATGGGTCATAGTAATGATGACATTTTCAACTTGTCTTAATTTACAACATATTTTTATTAAGCTCATCTAAACAAATATTTCTATAGTGCTTTCCAAACTCTTTTTCACATGCAATATTAATTCCTCTCGCAGCTTCTCCCAGGGTGAATTTTCACAAGGAAAAATTCTGTCTCTTAGAACATGTACTGTAATTTCCTTATGGAGGCAATGCCAGGGAGCTAAATCAGTTTGTTCTAATCTTTCCAAGTTTATTTAATTATTTTTTTCATTTTTAAAAACTTCCTTTTGTGAAGTGGTAACAACGGTGGAGGACAGACATGGAAGGATTAGGAAATCAATGGATTTTGGGTATATGGTGTATAATTCACAAAGAATCAATAAAAAAATTTTAACAAGCTTCAAACAGTAAATAAACAAACAAAGCACCATTAACAACAAAAGTCCATTGACATCAAATCAGTATATATAATGGAAGGAAACCAAAGGAAAAAATAGATTTTGGAAGAGTGTCACAAAAGTAGAAATCATATTAGTCAGGAAGAAAAATGGACAAGAATGGAAATAATGTCTTAGATGAGGAGATGTCCTATAGAGAGGGAGAAAATTATAGGACATGAGCTGTGAGTAGAACCATAGACCACTCTGTTCATAGGAAAGTAGAAATACTCTACACTATGGTTTCCAGAGAGAAGTATATTCTTTGCAATTATGTATGACCTGGAATGTTTAGGATCCCAGGCCTATGTTAATTACCTGAGATTAATTTACTCCATAGCTGTGCCAAAGTCTCTTAGATCCTGTTGATTCGTATGGAGCCAGAGCACAGGTCAATGTGCCTTTTAGTTGTTATTGTACTTGATGGTGCTCATTGATTTGGAATAAAGGCCACATAATGTGGCAATTTTCCCTTTTACTCTAAAAAATGCTACCTCTCTTTCCTTTATTTCTCTTTTCAAAGCTGATTACTTTCTGTGACAATGGTCAGAATATGAAATGACTTGCTTTCTATAAGATATAAAATATTAATTTTGAGGGATCAACATGCACACTTCAGATAAGGGCAAAAAGTAGCCATATTCTTCACTAAAATACCACAAAAAAAAAAACAGACTCTAGGCCACATTTTGAAATTCTCCATGAAACCTGGGCCTGGTCTGTACAATTCAAATTACTCTCTTTAACAACATGTTCCATACTCTTACTAGGATAGCCAGTTAGGCCCCCTTTAAAACATTCAACTGCTTTCCAAACCCATATTCCCAAAATCCACATTCTTCCAAACAAAAGCATGGTCAGGCCTATCCCAGCAATACCCCAGTTCCTGGAACCAACTTCTCAGTTAGGGTTTTACTGCTGTGAAGAGACACCATGATCAATGCCACATATTGTAATGGACAACATTTAATTGGGTCTAGCTTACAAGTTCAGAGGTTCAGTCCATTATCATCAAGGTGGAAACATGGCAGCACCCAGGCAGGCATGGTGCAGGGGTAAGTGAGAGTTACAGGTCTTCATCTGAAGGATGCTAGCAGAATGCTAGTTTCTAGGCAGCTAGGATGAGAGTCTTAAAGCCCACACAGTAAAAGAGCTACTCCAATAGGGCCACATCTTCTAATAGGGCCTAGCATATATAAACCATCACAGATAGAATACATAAGCAAACCCCAAAATTCTACCAGAGAATTCCTACAGGTGACAAACAATCTGCTATGTGGCCAGATATAAAATTATTTCAAAGAAATCAGTAACCCTCTTTTATACAATTGATAAGAGATCAAAAGGATAGAAATAGGAGAGGAAGAATTCAAAATGTCTTTATTGAGCGATAATATGATTTTATGCATAAAATCACAAAAAATACTCCATCAGAAAAATTCTGCACCTGATAAATATTTTCAACAAGTTATGAAGATAGAAAACTGATGCACAAAAATCAGTTAATTTTCTATATACACAGGACAAACAGACTGAGAAAGAAACCACCCCTTAGATCTCCTGCTGCTTTGCTAAGTTATGGAAAGATGGTGCCCAGAAGTTGCTGAAATACAATGATCAGTTCTGCATGTTTATAAAGGACATTTTTCCAGTGGTATAAATAACAATGCATGTTTGCATTTCCAATGCCAGGTACCCAATATGACATCTAGATAACTCAGTTCCCACTGTCTCTGTTCTCTCTATCACTGATCAGTTTATTGAGAACACTGGCCATTGGCATAGTTTGTTATCAGCAAAAACCAGGGAAAGCTTTTAGGCCTCGAATTTATTTGGCATCCATCTTGGAAGACAGTGTCTCATAAAGGTTTAGTTATCGTAGGTTTGTGATGAATTTTCCTCTCAGCAGTAGCTTGGAGTCTGAAGTTGAATCTGAAGTTGCTGGAAATTTTTACAGCCAAGAGCATAGTAACTTCCCCAGCCCACAGTGATACATGTCATAACAGTCACCCCACAGGGAAGCAGAAGAAAGTGGTTGGGCTAGCATAGCTGTTTTGCTTGTGTCGCCACCTACTGATAGTATTTTTCATAAGTAAGTATCCTTTGAGTGTTCCTGAAGATACCCATAGAAAGGGAGATGGAGTTTTTGCTGTACTCTTATTTGTCTCCTCTTGCTCATCTCCAGCAGCTTAGACTTGGCAATGGCCCACCTGACTTCATCAAAATGTTTCTATTATTCACATACACTACTGGAGCCTACTTAATGATAGACTGTCTGGACAGTCTGGAGATAAAAATAGAAAATCTACACTCAATGTAAGTAATAACGGTCTCATTAAAATATGGTTTCCCTTATGTATTTTGCACCTCTATCAAGAAAACAGAAAAATTGTAACAAATATTTTATTTCCTAAAACCTCTTACCCTACTGAAACATCTAGGCTGGTTTATTCATGCAGAGTTGGAGAATTACCAGAATCTTAATCAATAGATTATGTCAAAAGAAATTATGATAAAAGCAAAGTGGATTTGCACCACTTTGCCAGTTTTCCATTCATCCTGCTAGTCTCCCATCAGTCAAGACATTGTGTTTAATTACATTCACTACTGATACAGAAGACCAGTGTGAGTTATTTTAAAAATACAAGAAGCCCACGAAACTGCCCCCTATGTACAACTCTAGGTGGCAGGTTATTTGCATATTGCTCCCCAGGGATGTCCTTGCCTTGCTGTAGTGAGATAAAAGCTCAGCTGTACTCTTGCTTTCAGTGATTCCACTTCTAATTTCATCTCCTCAAAACGATGAGTCCTGTCCAGTCCCTGTTTTTATTATTGCTTTGGATTCTGGGTAAGTAGAGAATGAGGTACAGGAGAAGAATGGAGGTTGAGTTCTGACTGCCCATGTTGGCTGTCCATGTATGGTAAGGCAGGTCCTCTTTTCTAGGATGGACACATGAGCTTCTATTACTTGATAATGAGAAATTACAGATGAGATAGGATTTGTGCTAAGAAGATTCTAATTAGATGGGAAGGTGTATGACCCCCCATCTTCAACTGAATTGTTTTGTATAAAGGATTTGATATATTTTTTAATAATCACAAAACATACCAGAATCTCACTTGAAATAAGTAACAAAAATTAATTTACAAAGATTGCTTGGGAAATTTGCAAATGACTTTGCTCTGTTCTTTTATAATTTCAGGAAGCAACGGTGATGTTGTGCTGACCCAGACTCCATCCATATTGTCTGCTACCATTGGACAATCGGTCTCCATCTCTTGCAGGTCAAGTCAGAGTCTCTTAGATAGTGATGGAAACACCTATTTATATTGGTTCCTACAGAGGCCAGGCCAATCTCCACAGCGTCTAATTTATTTGGTATCCAACCTGGGATCTGGGGTCCCCAACAGGTTCAGTGGCAGTGGGTCAGGAACAGATTTCACACTCAAAATCAGTGGAGTGGAGGCTGAGGATTTGGGAGTTTATTACTGCATGCAAGCTACCCATGCTCCTCCCACAGTGATACAGACCCTAACAAAAAATGTCCTTGCTTGAGGTAGCCCAGCTGCTAATGTGCTGTTTATATGGAGAGGAGCAGAACACTCTGTGTCTGTGCGAGAGGAAGAGCATGGGCAACATGAGTAATTGTTTATAACTGAGAGCTCTGCTAATCTCATCTGGTTTGTTGAGTGTTTTAGCTAGACTTCCAAGTGCCAGCAATTTCTAAGCTTTCCAGCTTTATTAGCCATGGTATTGTCTATGCAGCAATAGAGAAATTCACCTCATTAATCTAGTATGTTGTTGCAGATTTTAACCACTTAAAAATTTTGCATTAACTTCTTGTCGTCTGCTGTTTCCTTTTAATGATGTATGTGCTTATTGTTAAATTTTCATTTAAATTTTAAATGCTTAGATGTCTGTCCATATCATCTTTATTTCTTTTCTTCTCTGTAATTCAGTACTTATTCACATTATATCCCAATCACAATTGCTTACTCTCATCCTAATCCCACCTTTAAAAATCTTCACCCCCTATTACACCTGTCTATTCTTAGAAAAGGAGAAGACTCCCTTAGGTACCACCATTCCCTGGGACAGCTATTCCCAGTATGACTAAGCACCTTTTCTCTCACTGAAGCCCAATCATGCAGTTTAGGTTGTGGAAGGGAATCCAATGGCATGCAACAGAATCAGGCAGCCCCTTCTTCAGATGTTAGGGGACCCACATTTACACCAAGCTGCACATCTGCTACAAATATGTGGTGGGCCTAGGCCCTGCCCTGCATGCTCATTGGTTGGTGGTTCAGGCTGTTAGTCCTCACTGACTTGGGTTACTTAAATCTGTAAGTATTCTTGTTATATCCTTCACTCTTCCAGCTAATCCAATTCTATCCCCTAGTCTTCCATAAGACTGTCCAGCTCTGCCTGATTTTTGATGATTTTTTCTACATTTGCTTCCATGTACTTTTCATTAAAAATTCTTAAGAGACAGTTGTGTTAGGTTCCGGTCTGAAAGTATGTTATCAGTACTGTTGACTCTATCTCCAGGGATGGGGCTCAAACTGGACCAGTCATTGTGTGGCCATCCCAACAGTCTCTGTTATACCTTTATCTCTGTGTATCTTGAAGACAGGACACATTTTGGATTGTGTGAATTAAAGCCCCCCTCTTCCACTAGAAGCCCTGCCTTATTAAAGGTTACAATTCAGTCTCTATATTTCACAAATTAGGAATTTTAACTAGGGGTGTAACCACTAGCAAGTCCCAGATGCCAGGAAAGCAAGAAGCTCCCAGGACCCAACAGGGATCAGATAAACTAAAATGCCCAACAAAGGGGAGAAAGAACCTGTAAATACCATATCCAGAGGTTAAATAAGTCCCCTTACCTGTTGGAGGATGGGGACACCCACTCATCATCAAATTTTTAACCCAGAATGGCTCCTGTCTAAAGGAAAATTGGGATCAAAAATGGAGCAAAGACAGAAAGAAAGGCCATCCAGAGACTGTCCCACCTAGGGATCCATCCCATATACAGACACCAAACCTAGACACTTGCAGATGCCAAGAAGTACTTGCTGTCAGGAGCCTTTTACAGCTGACTCCTGTCATCCATCCAGAGGTGGATGCTCATAACCAAACATTTTATTGAGCAGGGAGAGTTCAGTGGAGGAGTTTGAGAAAACACCAAAGGGCTGAAGGGGTTTGTAACCTCATAGGAAGAACAACAGTATTTATCAACCAGAGACCCTAGAGCTCCCTGGGATGTAACACCAACCAAGCAATACACACAAAGGGACCCATGGCTCCAGTGGCATATGTAGCAGAGGATGACATTGTCTAGCATCAATAAGAAGAGAGGTACTTGATGAATCTGTGAAGGCTCTATTCACCAGTATAGGAGAGTGTTAAGGAATTGAAGTGAGGGTAGGTATGTGGGAGGTGGAGCATCCTCATAGAAACAGGGGGAGGGTAGATGAGATAGGGAGTTCCAGAGAGGAAACCAGGAAAGCAGAAAACATTTGAAATGTAAATACATAAAATGTCCAAATGATAAAAAGGTGGAATCACAGAGTCCTACTGATTTGTATTTCCCTGATAACAAAGGATATTGAACATTTCATTAAGTGCTTCTAAGCCATTTGAGGTTCCTATGTTGAGAATTTTGCTAAGCTCTGTACCTCACTCATTTTCAATGAATTCTACAAAGTCCTTAATATCTTTATTTTTTCCCTGACTTGGTGACCATTAAATTTTCATTGTTCAGTTTCTATGATTTTGTAGGTTTTCTGCTGTTTCTCTTGTTATAATCCAGCTTTAATCCATAGTACTCTGATAAGATACAAGGAGTTATTTCAAATTCCTTGTGTCTGTTGAGGTGTGCCTTCTGACTGAAATACACAGGCACACATGCACACACACACGTGGCACATGCACACAAACACACACACACACACACACACACACAGACACCACAAACATAAAAAGATCAGGAATTAATAATCATTGATCATTAATATCTAGCAAGATCAATGGAATCAATTCCCCATTATAGATACATTGGGTAACAGAATGTATAGAAAAGAAGAGGATCCATCACTCTACTTCATACAAGAAACAGACCTCAGCAACAAAGACAAAATTAGTCTCAGAGTAAGGGCTAGAAAATGATTTTTCAAGCAAATAGACCCAAGAAGAAAGTGGGAGTAGCCATTTCAATATGTAATAAAATAGACTTTCAATAAAAATTAATCAAAAGAGATGGGAAAGTATACTTCATACTCATCAAAGAAAAACTCCACCAAGATAACATCTCAATATTATTATCTTTGCCACAAATACAAGGTCTCCCACATATATAAAAGAACCATATTGGTAAATCATAAGTTACACATTGAACCCCATGCATTAATAGTGGGAGATTTCATTCCAAACCTTGCATTCTTACCAAATACAAGAGATGGAAAAATGAATCTAAGGTATGAAAGATACCATACCATAGGAGATATCCATACATTGGTGAAACTAAATGCCAAATGTGAAAAGTTTCTAACTAAGACACACAGAACTTTGGGGCAGTTGGCAAAGACTAAAAATATGAACAATAGGAATAGAATAAGGTAAAGATTCCCAATTCAAAATACCAGAAAACAGCTTCAATGAAATCATAGAAGAAAACTTCCTTAACCTAAAGAAAGAAATGGCTATGAATATACAAAAAGCTTACAGAACACCAAATAAATTGCACCAGAAAAGAAAAATTTTTCTGCCACATAATAATGAAAACACAAATGTATGGAATCAAGAAAGAATATTAAAAGCTGCAGTGGAAAATGACCCTGTAATAAATAAAGGCAGACATATCAGAATTACACCTGACTTCTCAACAGAGACTGTAAAGGCAAGAAGGTCCAGGACAGATGTCTTCCAAAGCCTGAGAGACCACAGTTGTCTGTTTAGACTATTATACCTAGCCAAATTATCAATCATTATAGATGAAAAAACAAGAGATTCCATTACAAAAACCAAATATAAATAATAGCTTTCTAGTAATCTAGCCCGATACAAGATACTAGAAGGAAAAATACAGCACAAGTAGATGAAGTATATTCAAGAAAACAAAATAAATTAATCATCTTAAGCAAAAGCAGAGAGTCACACACACATTACCATCTCTAACATCAAAACAACAGAAACTAATAACCACTGGTGATTAATATCTTTCAACATCAATGGACTTGATCCACCAATATAAATACATGGGCTAACAAACTGGGAATGTAAATAGGATCTATCATTCTGCTGCATACAAGAAACCTACCTCAGCTACAAAGGTACACACTACCTCAGAGGAAAGGGCTGGAAAACGTTTATCCAAACAAACAGACCCAAGAAACGAGCTGCAGTAGACATTCTAATATCTGATAAAATAGACATTGACCCTAAAGTAATCAAAACGGACATTGAAGGACACTTATTATTCTTCAAAGTACAAATCCACCAAAATGACATCTCAATTCTAAACATATATGCCTGAAAAGCATGTATAAAAGAAACTTTACTAAATCTCAAACTGTACATTGAACATCACACAATAATAGTAGGAGACTTCAACACCCAATTCCTACCAATGAACAAGTTGTTCAGAAACTAAACAGAGAAACAGTGAATCTAACAGATGTTATGAACCAAATGAATTTAACAGACATGTGCTTAACCTTTCATCCACAAAGCAAAAATAAAAATATACCTTTTTCTCAGCATGTTATGAAACCTTCCCCAAAATTGACCATGTAATCAGGAAAAAAGCCTCAACAAATACAAGAACATTGAAATAATTCCTTACATTCTATCAGATCACTACAGATGAAGACTGGACTTTGACATCAATAGAAACAACAGAAACCCCACATACTCCTGGAAAGTAAACAACTCTCTAATCAATGATCACTTGGTCAGGGAAAGAAAGAAATTAAAGACTTTCTAGAATTCAATGAAAATAAAGGTACAACATATCCAAACTTATTGGGCACAATAAAAGCATTGCTTAAAGGAAAGTTCATAGCAGTAAGTGCCTTAATGATGAAATTGCAGGGATCTCGTAGTATCAAATCAATAGTACACTGTAAATCTTAAGAACAAAAACATGTAAACAGACACAGGAGGAGAAATCAAGAAATAATCAAAAGCCCAGCTGAAATCAATCAATTAGAAAGAAAAATAAAAATACAAATGATCAACAAAACCAAGAGCTGGTTCTTTGAGAAAGTCAGCAGATAGGCAAACCTTTATCCAAACTAACTAAAAGGCACAGAGACAATATTCAAATTGACAGAACCAGAAATGAAAAGGGAGAGAAAACAACATAAACTAAGGAACAAAACAAAAAGCAAATCATTATTTCTTACTTCAAAAGCCTGTATTCCACAAAACTGGAATATATAAAAGAAATTGATACTTTTCTAGACAGATACCAACAAAGTTAAATCAAAATCATGCAAGCTCTCTAAGCAACTCCATAAGGCTTGGGGAAATATAAGCAGTCATTAAAAGCCTTCCAATCAAAAACAGCCCAGAACCAGATGTTTTTAGCACTGAATTCTACACACTGTCAAAATAGAGCCAATACCAATACTTCTGTAACTATTGCACAGAAATACACAGAAGGAGCATAACTTAATTCATTGTATGAGGCCACAGTCACCCTGCTATCCAAATAACACAAACAATCAGCAAAGAAAGAGTTCAGACCGGAAGTCCCACACCGGCGGATCCCGGACCGCAGCAGCTCTCTGCTCCCAAACCCCGTGGGAGAGAGACCTCACTGCCTGATCAGGTGGGCACTCCTGAGGCTGCAGAGCGGAGGAGACCACCAACACTGCCCACCCCTGCCCACATCCCTGGCCCAAGAGGCAACTGTATAAGGCCTCTGGGTTCCCGTAGGGGAGGGCCCGGGAGCGGCAGGACCCCTGCGCCTGAGACACTGCCAGAACCTGAAGGAAACAGACCGGATAAACAGTTCTCTGCACCCAAATCCCGAGGGAGGGAGAGCTGAACCTTCAGAGAGGCGGACACGCCTGGGAAACCAGAAGAGACTGCACTCTGTGCACATCCAGGCGCCAGAGGAAAACACCAAACGCCATCTGGAACCCTGGTGCACGGAGGCTCCCAGAAAGAGCGGCGCAGATCTTCCCGGTTGCTGCCACAGCGGAGAGGACTTAGGCAGTACCCCACGAGCAAACTTGAGCCTTGGAACTGCAGGTAGGACCAACTTTTCCCTTGCAAGAAACCTGCCTGGTGAACTCAGGACACACAGAGGCAAAATTCCTCTAAGGCCGGGCACTTCCTGTGTTTATCGGAAGTCCCACACCGGCGGATCCCGGACCGCAGCAGCTCTCTGCTCCCAAACCCCGTGGGAGAGAGACCCCACCGCCTGATCAGGTGGGCACTCCTGAGGCTGCAGAGCGGAGGAGACCACCAACACTGCCCACCCCTGCCCACATCCCTGGCCCAAGAGGCAACTGTATAAGGCCTCTGGGTTCCCGTAGGGGAGGGCCCGGGAGCGGCAGGACCCCTGCGCCTGAGACACTGCCGGAACCTAAAGGAAACAGACCGGATAAACAGTTCTCTGCACCCAAATCCCGAGGGAGGGAGAGCTGAACCTTCAGAGAGGCGGACACGCCTGGGAAACCAGAAGAGACTGCACTCTGTGCACATCCAGGCGCCAGAGGAAAACACCAAACGTCATCTGAAACCCTGGTGCACGGAGGCTCCCGGAAGGAGCGGCACAGATTTTCCCGGTTGCTGCCACAGCAGAGAGGACTTAGGCAGTACCCCACGAGCAAACTTGAGCCTTGGAACCACAGGAAGGACCAATTTTTCCCCTGCAAGAAACCTGCCTGGTGAACTCAAGACACAGGCCCACAGGAACAGCTGAAGACCTGTAGAGAGGAAAAACTACACGCCCGAAAGCAGAACACTCTGTCCCCATAACTGGCTGAAAGAAAACAGGAAAACAGGTCTACAGCACTCCTGACACACAGGTTATAGGACAGTCTAGCCACAGTCAGAAATAGCAGAACAAAGTAACACTAGAGATAATCTGATGGCGAGAGGCAAGCACAGGAACCCAAGCAACAGAAACCAAGACTACATGGCATCATCGGAGCCCAATTCTCCCACCAAAGCAAACACGGAATATCCAAACACACCAGAAAAGCAAGACCTAGTTTCAAAATCATATTTGATCATGATGCTGGAGGACTTCAAGAAAGACATAAAGAACTCCCTTAGAGAACAAGTAGAAGCCTACAGAGAGGAATCGCAAAAATCCCTGAAAGAATTCCAGGAAAACACAATCAAACAGTTGAAGGAATTAAAAATGGAAATAGAAGCAATCAATAAAGAACACATGGAAACAACCCTGGACATAGAAAATCAAAAGAAAAGACAAGGAGCTGTAGATACAAGCTTCACCAACAGAATTCAAGAGATGGAAGAGAGAATCTCGGGAGCAGAAGATTCCATAGAAATCATTGACTCAACTGTCAAAGATAATGTAAAGCGGAAAAAGCTACTGGTCCAAAACATACAGGAAATCCAGGACTCAATGAGAAGATCAAACCTAAGGATAATAGGTATAGAAGAGAGTGAAGACTCCCAGCTCAAAGGACCAGTAAATATCTTCAACAAAAAATAGAAGAAAACTTCCCTAACCTAAAAAAAGAGATACCCATAGGCATACAAGAAGCCTACAGAACTCCAAATAGATTGGACCAGAAAAGAAACACCACCCGTCACATAATTGTCAAAACACCAAACGCACAAAATAAAGAAAGAATATTAAAAGCAGTAAGGGAAAAAGGTCAAGTAACATATAAAGGGAGACCTATCAGAATCACACCAGACTTTTCGCCAGAAACTATGAAGGCCAGAAGATCCTGGACAGATGTCATACAGACCCTAAGAGAACACAAATGCCAGCCCAGGTTACTGTATCCAGCAAAACTCTCAATTAACATAGATGGAGAAACCAAGATATTCCATGACAAAACCAAATTTACACAATATCTTTCTACAAATCCAGCACTACAAAGGATAATAAAGGGTAAAGCCCAACATAAGGAGGCAAGCTATACCCTAGAAGAAGCAAGAAACTAATCATCTTGGCAACAAAACAAAGAGAATGAAAGCACACAATCATAACCTCACTTCCAAATATGAATATAACGGGAAGCAATAATCACTATTCCTTAATATCTCTCAATATCAATGGCCTCAACTCCCCAATAAAAAGACATAGATTAACAAACTGGATACGCAACGAGGACCCTGCATTCTGCTGCCTACAGGAAACACACCTCAGAGACAAAGACAGACATTACCTCAGAGTGAAAGGCTGGAAAACAATTTTCCAAGCAAATGGTCAGAAGAAGAAAGCTGGAGTAGCCATTCTAATATCAAATAAAATCAATTTTCAACTAAAAGTCATCAAAAAAGATAAGGAAGGACACTTCATATTCATCAAAGGAAAAATCCACCAAGATGAACTCTCAATCCTAAATATCTATGCCCCAAATACAAGGGCACCTACATATGTAAAAGAAACCTTACTAAAGCTCAAAACACACATTGCACCTCACACAATAATAGTGGGAGATTTCAACACCCCACTCTCATCAATGGACAGATCATGGAAACAGAAATTAAACAGAGATGTAGACAGACTAAGAGAAGTCATGAGCCAAATGGACTTAACGGATATTTATAGAACATTCTATCCTAAAGCAAAAGGATATACCTTCTTCTCAGCTCCTCATGGTACTTTCTCCAAAATTGACCATATAATTGGTCAAAAACCGGGCCTCAACAGGTACAGAAAGATAGAAATAATCCCATGCGTGCTATCGGACCACCACGGCCTAAAACTGGTCTTCAATAACAATAAGGGAAGAATGCCCACATATACGTGGAAATTGAACAATGCTCTACTCAATGATAACCTGGTCAAGGAAGAAATAAAGAAAGAAATTAAAAACTTTTTAGAATTTAATGAAAATGAAGGTACAACATACCCAAACTTATGGGACACAATGAAAGCTGTGCTAAGAGGAAAACTCATAGCGCTGAGTGCCTGCAGAAAGAAACAGGAAAGAGCATATGTCAGCAGCTTGACAGCACACCTAAAAGCTCTAGAACAAAAAGAAGCAAATACACCCAGGAGGAGTAGAAGGCAGGAAATAATCAAACTCAGAGCTGGAATCAACCAAGTAGAAACAAAAAGGACCATAGAAAGAATCAACAGAACCAAAAGTTGGTTCTTTGAGAAAATCAACAAGATAGATAAACCCTTAGCCAGACTAACGAGAGGACACAGAGAGTGCGTCCAAATTAACAAAATCAGAAATGAAAAGGGAGACATAACTACAGATTCAGAGGAAATTCAAAAAATCATCAGATCTTACTATAAAAACCTATATTCAACAAAACTTGAAAATCTTCAGGAAACGGACAATTTCCTAGACAGATACCAGGTATCGAAGTTAAATCAGGAACAGATAAACCAGTTAAACAACCCCATAACTCCTAAGGAAATAGAAGCAGTCATTAAAGGTCTCCCAACCAAAAAGAGCCCAGGTCCAGACGGGTTTAGTGCAGAATTCTATCAAACCTTCATAGAAGACCTTATACCAATATTATCCAAACTATTCCACAAAATTGTAACAGATGGAGTCCTACCGAATTCCTTCTATGAAGCCACAATTACTCTTATACCTAAACCACACAAAGACCCAACAAAGAAAGAGAACTTCAGACCAATTTCCCTTATGAATATCGACGCAAAAATACTCAATAAAATTCTGGCAAACCGTATTCAAGAGCACATCAAAACAATCATCCACCATGATCAAGTAGGCTTCATACCAGGCATGCAGGGATGGTTTAATATAAGGAAAACCATCAACGTGATCCATCATATAAACAAACTGAAAGAACAGAACCACATGATCATTTCATTAGATGCTGAGAAAGCATTTGACAAAATTCAACACCCCTTCATGATAAAAGTCCTGGAAAGAATAGGAATTCAAGGCCCATACCTAAACATAGTAAAAGCCATATACAGCAAACCAGTTGCTAACATTAAACTAAATGGAGAGAAACTTGAAGCAATCCCACTAAAATCAGGGACTAGACAAGGCTGCCCACTCTCTCCCTACTTATTCAATATAGTTCTTGAAGTTCTAGCCAGAGCAATCAGACAACAAAAGGAGATCAAGGGGATACAGATCGGAAAAGTAGAGGTCAAAATATCACTATTTGCAGACGACATGATAGTATATTTAAGTGATCCCAGAAGTTCCACCAGAGAACTACTAAAGCTGATAAACAACTTCAGCAAAGTGGCTGGGTATAAAATTAACTCAAATAAATCAGTTGCCTTCCTCTATACAAAAGAGAAACAAGCCGAGAAAGAAATTAGGGAAACGACACCCTTCATAATAGACCCAAATAATATAAAGTACCTCGGTGTGACTTTAACCAAGCAAGTAAAAGATCTGTACAATAAGAACTTCAAGACACTGAGGAAAGAAATTGAAGAAGACCTCAGAAGATGGAAAGATCTCCCATGCTCATGGATTGGCAGGATTAATATAGTAAAAATGGCCATTTTACCCAAAGCAATCTACAGATTCAATGCCATCCCTATCAAAATACCAATCCAATTCTTCAAAGAGTTAGACAGAACAATTTGCAAATTCATCTGGAATAACAAAAAACCCAGGATAGCTAAAGCTATCCTCAACAATAAGAGGACTTCAGGGGGAATCACTATCCCTGAACTCAAGCAGTATTACAGAGCAATAGTGATAAAAACTGCATGGTATTGGTACAGAGACAGACAGATAGACCAATGGAATAAAACTGAAGACACAGACATGAACCCACACACCTATGGTCACTTGATTTTTGACAAAGGAGCCAAAACCATCCAATGGAAAAAAGATAGCATTTTCAGCAAATGGTGCTGGTTCAACTGGAAGGCAACATGTAGAAGAATGCAGATCGATCCATGCTTATCACCCTGTACAAAGCTTCAGTCCAAGTGGATCAAGGACCTCCACATCAAACCAGACACACTCAAACTAATAGAAGAAAAACTAGGGAAGCATCTGGAACACATGGGCACTGGAAAAAATTTCCTGAACAAAACACCAATGGCTTATGCTCTAAGATCAAGAATCGACAAATGGGATCTCATAAAACTGCAAAGCTTCTGTAAGGCAAAGGACACTGTGGTTAGGACAAAACGGCAACCAACAGATTGGGAAAAGATCTTTACCAATCCTATAACAGATAGAGGCCTTATATCCAAAATATACAAAGAACTCAAGAAGTTAGACCGCAGGGAAACAAATAACCCTATTAAAAATGGGGTTCAGAGCTAAACAAAGAATTCACAGCTGAGGAATGCCGAATGGCTGAGAAACACCTAAAGAAATGTTCAACATCTTTAGTCATAAGGGAAATGCAAATCAAAACAACCCTGAGATTTCACCTCACACCAGTGAGAATGGCTAAGATCAAAAACTCAGGTGACAGCAGATGCTGGCGAGGATGTGGAGGAAGAGGAACACTCCTCCATTGTTGGTGGGATTGCAGACTGGTAAAACCTTTCTGGAAATCAGTCTGGAGGTTCCTCAGAAAATTGGACATTGAACTGCCTGAGGATCCAGCCATACCTCTCTTGGGCATATACCCAAAAGATGCCTCAACATATAAAAGAGACACGTGCTCCACTATGTTCATCGCAGCCTTATTTATAATAGCCAGAAACTGGAAAGAACCCAGATGCCCTTCAACAGAGGAATGGATACAGAAAATGTGGTACATCTACACAATGGAATATTACTCAGCTATCAAAAACAACGAGTTTATGAAATTCGTAGGCAAATGGTTGGAACTGGAAAATATCATCCTGAGTGAGCTAACCCACTCACAGAAAGACATACATGGTATGCACTCATTGATAAGTGGCTATTAGCCCAAATGCTTGAATTACCCTAGATCCCTAGAACAAAGGAAACTCAGGACGGATGATCAAAATGTGAATGCTTCACTCCTTCTTTAAATGAGGAAAAAGAATACCCTTGGCAGGGAAGGGAGAGGCAATGATTAAAACAGAGACTGAAGGAACACCCATTCAGAGCCTGCCCCACAGGTGGCCCATACATATACAGCCACCCAATTAGACAAGATGGATGAAGCAAAGAAGTGCAGACCGACAGGAGCCGGATGTAGATTGCTCCTGAGAGACACAGCCAGAATACAGCAAATACAGAGGCGAATGCCAGCAGCAAACCACTGAACTGAGAATAGGTCCCCCGTTGAAGGAATCAGAGAAAGAACTGGAAGAGCTTGAAGGTGCTTGAGACCCCAAAAGTACAACAATGTCAAGCAACCAGAGCTTCCAGGGACTAAGCCACTACCTAAAGACTATACATGGACTGACCCTGGACTCTGTCCCCATAGGTAGCAATGAATATCCTAGTAAGAGCACCAGTGGAAGGGGAAGCCCTGGGTCCTGCTAAGACTGAACCCCCAGTGAACTAGACTATGCGGGGAGGGTGGCAATGGGGGGAGGTTTGGGAGGGGAACACCCATAAGGAAGGGGAGGGGGGAGGGTGATGTTTGTCTGGAAACCGGGAAAGGGAATAACACTTGAAATGTATATAAGAAATACTCAAGTTAATAAAAAAAAAAAGAAAGAGTTCAGATCAATTTCCCTTATGAACATGAACACAAAAGTATTTAATAAATTTCTTATAAACTAAATACCAGAACATGTCAAGAACATCATTCACAATTATCAAATGCATTTCATCCCAGAAATGCGGGGAGTGTTCAATATATGAAAATCCATAAACATAATCGACTACATAAACAAATTGAATGAAAAATCAAATAATCATAAAGTAAGATGCTGAAAAAGCCTTCAACAAAATCAATCACCACTTTGTTTTAGAAATCTTGGAAAGATCGGGGATTAAAAGTACCTAAACATAATCAAAGCAATATACAGTGAGCCAATTGCCAATATCAAGTGAAATAGAGTTAAACTTGATGCAATCCCACAAAAATCAGGAACAATAAAAGGCTGCCCACTCTCTCCCTAACTATTTAATATAGTACTTGAAGTTCTAGCTAAAGCAATAAGACAACAAATAGAAATTGAAGGGATACAAATTGTACAGGAGAAATCCAAGGTATCACCATTCTTAGATAATATCAAGTATATATGAACAACCAGAGAACTTCTACCAGTGATTAACAACTACAGCAAAGTGTCTGCATATAAATTTATCTCAAGGAAATCAGTAACCCTCCTTTATACAATTCATAAATGGGCTGAGAAAGAAATTAGAGAAACAGCATTCTTCATAATAGCCACAAATAATATAAAATATCTTGGTTTAACTTTCCAAGCAAGTGAAAAATCTGTATGAGAAGTTCAAGAACTTCTTCACTCAAGAAAGAAATTGAAAAAGATATGAGAATATGGAAAAATTGACTGTGCTTATGGATTGGTGATAGGTAGGATTAAAATAGTGAAAAACAAGCTACAAGTTCAATGCAATTCCTACCAAAATTCCAACACAGCTTTATTTACCTAGAAAGAGTAATTCTCAACTTTTTATGAAAAAATAAAAATCCCAGGATTGCCAATACAATCAGGAACAACAAAAGTATTGCTGGGGAAATGACCATTGCTGCTGTCAAGCTGTAGTACTAAGCAATAGTTGTAATAAATGCATGGTATTGTTACAGAAACAGACAGGTTGGTCAATGGAATAAAATTGAAGATCCAAAAATAAACCAATAGAAATATGGAAACTTGATTTCTTACAAAGAAGCTAAAACAATACAATGAGATAAAGAAAGCATTTTCAACGAATGGTGCTGGTCTAACTGGATATTTTCAGGTAGAAGAATAGAAGGGCAGGATTTGGGATGGAAATCTAAAGCTGCTCGGTTTGGGAGCTGTGGGGAAACTCTAGGAAATCCCAGAAATCTTGGATGGGGGATATTCCAAGGATTAAATGTGGGTGAACTTTGTGGCTAGGACATTCCCCTAATGAATAAAGATGCCCGGGTAACAATCAGTGGGTGAGGAGAAGGCAAGACTTCTAGGTCAGAGAGGGGAAGAGAGGAGAAATGGGACTTGCGGAAGTTTTTTTAGATAAAAAGAGTTTAAGGTACTAGAAGTAATGAACTAGAGGTCTATCAGAGGATTTAACTTAGTATGGCTTACAAATTAGGATGTTAGTTGTTTTGCCCAGAAGTTGTGGTACCTGTTGATTCTAAACTAAGATTGTGTGATGTTTTCCTTTGCGCAGTGACTCAACTGATTTCCAAAGAAAGGTAAAGTGCCAGGGTACCCCAGTCAGTCATGTAATTTGGAAGCATGTGGAAGTGTGGCAGCGACATGCCATGTGAACATTGTGCATCGGGTGGAGAGATTTTGGGTGCTCTGTGCCAGAGAGTTGCTGAGATGGGAACAGCCCACCAGTGTCCTGTGTACAGCGGTGCAGTATCTAACGTGGGATGGTGCATTTTTTTTAATAATTTCCAGCTACAACCTTAGCCAAGATGCCTAATAGAAGGGTCATGGAACCTGAAGAGGCTACCTCCTGAAGCCAAGCAGGTTCCCCATTAGATGGATAAGGACACTAATTCACCCATAAAATATTTCACCCAAAGTTTGCCCTATCTAAAAGAAGTGCTGGGATAAAGATATAGCAGAGACTGGAGGAATAGCCAGGCAATAATTGGCTCAACTTGAGACCCATTCCATGAGCACTCACTAATCTCTTATACTCTCATTGATACTCTGCTATATGTACAGACATGATCCAAGTATAGCTGTCCTCTAAGAGGCTCTACCCAGCAGCTGACTAAGACAGATGCAGATTCCCACAGACAAACATTTGGACAGAAATCAGGGACCCTCATGTTTGGGGAAGGATTGAAGGCTATGAAGTGAATAGGAACCCCACAGGCAGACTAGCAGTATCACCTAACATTTTAACTCTCAGAGACTGAGACCCCAATCAAAGAGCATACCAAGGTTGGACATAGGTTTCCAGCAAGTATGTAGCAGAAGGCTGACCCCCTTCGGGACCGTATGCCTAATCGTGCAGAGACTTGATGTGCCTGGGTTGGGAATACTCGGGGAACACCATTTTCTTAGAGGGGAGGGAAAGTATAGATGGAGGATGGAATCTGTAAGAGGGATTGGTAGGAAAGTAGTGTTTGGGCTGTAAAAGGAAAAAGCACTCCACAAAATTGGAAAATCTCAATTAAATGGATGATTTTCTTTATAGGTAGCACCTATAAAAGGTAAACCATTATCAGGTAACCAATCTAAGTAACCCTATAAT